>NW_018232413.1:0-2864 GCF_001263595.1 Phalaenopsis equestris | reverse complement strand
CTCTGAATCTCTTCCTTTCTTTACAGCACACAGAATTCCTCTTCGAAGTAGCAAGGATGAAGAAATCTCTCACTTTCCCTCCACTCTTACAATTTCTCGAAGGAATCCTCACAATTGTTACACACTAATGGAACCTCTCTAACCTCTAGGGCCTCTATAACTTCACCACCTCCTCCAGACTCTCTCAATTTTCGGCAAAAATCTTCTTTTAAAGTTGTGGATGAGCTTTCCCAAGAGTTGCCTAAGCATCCCTTCAAAATTTGGTCTTATCCAAAGCTTGAGTAGGCATAACCGTCGATCTCGCCGTCGGCGGCCTTGAGGGCACCATCGATGGGCTTCTGAAGAATTTTATCCTGTAGTCTCAGGAAAAACTTGCCGTCGGTGGGGTCGAGGGTGCCATCGGCGGCCTAGTTCAAATCTTCACATTTTGGTCCTTTTCGCTCCAAATTCACTCCTTTTGTATCTTTTTGCTCCAATGACCCTAATTCATCATTCCTGCAACAAAACATCAAAAATACCTTTCCTTAAAGTGCAATTTCATTAAAATAGTATAAAATAGGTATAAAAATCTCAAGATATTTTCCTTTGGTCAACCCCCAAGGGTAAGTAATGATGGCAAAGATAGTTCAAGTTTAGGCCAAATATGGGAGAAATCCCTTAAATCAAGGGAACATTGGTCCTTAGCTCATCTAGGGAGGGGTAAGTGAGTTTTTCCTGGTCACTAAGGTCCAGCAGTTGGCTGTAGAAGCTTTGGCTCGATCAATTTTGCATGACTTGGTCAATTTGGGTCAAATTGGTTTGAAGTTGGGTTTGGGTTGGGCTAGCCATGGCATTGGACTAAATTGATTGAATAACTTGGTGTATATGATTATCATAAAGAATTTAAAAAAGATTTGGAGTGATTTTGAATTGATTTGGGGGTTCAATTTGAAGGAATTTAGGCATGTGATCAACTTGGGGATGTTGGGTTAGACTTGGGTTTGACTTGGGCTAGAGTTTGTCTAAGTCCAAATTGTGGGTTCAAAATGTTCTAAAGGGATGTTATGAAGAGTTATCAACATTAATTGAGTGTCAATTTTGGAATTTGGGCATTCAATTTGATGACATTTTGAGACATGGCTAAATTTGGGAAAAATTGGGAGCATTGAATTTTGGTGAAATTGGGTTCAATGTATGGGTCATTTGGGTTTGGATTTGGTCTAAATTAATTCTAAGCAAGATGAATTTGAGTTTATAATTGAAATTCGAGTTTAAAATTGAATTTGGAGGAAATTGAGATCAAATTGATGGACATTTGAGATGGATTGAGGTAATTGGGCCTTTAAAGGCAATTTGGGGCTTTTGGTTAAAATGGGTTGTCAAATTGGGTTCAATGGAAGAGTCCAAATTGTTTTTGGGGACATTTGAGATGATTTTGAAGGTTTTGGGAAAGTTTGGGCCACCATGAGTATTTTTGTAATTTCGGCAAATTCAAGGGTTTTTTTGGGGATTTTGACAAATTTGGGAGGTTTTAGGTAATTTTGGTAATTTCAAATGGGTTAAGATGATTTTTGAATAAATTTGGGTGATTTGGATAATTTTGGTCAAACTTAGGGTTTAGGGGTGTTTTGGTAAAATGGGTAGATTTGGGCGCAAAAGGCTAGTTATGTATTTTGGTGAAATTGAGGTGCCAACCACCCTGTTTAAGCTATGGACCAATGGAATCTTCATTTGGCTCCTTTATATACTAGTCTTATCTAAACTCTAGCCTAGGGCTAGTGGGTCTAGGTGACCATCTACATGAGTCTCCGATAAGATCAAGAGATCAAAGTTAACAAAGTTTAGGTTTAGGGTTGTGAGTGAAGTGTAATGTGCATGCGAGTGACAGTGTATGCACTAGCTTAAGATCAACACCCAGAGTCAACACTAAGGCCAGGAAATTCTATGTGAACGCTCCTTCAGCTCTCCTATAGTGGCCCCACTTACTAAGTGCTAAAGTTTAGGACCAGTATATGGAACTTCAAGTTGAGCAAAGAAGAGTTTAGAATTATAATGGTGAGGGTTCCTTTTCTAGTTATTAGGAATAGTCAACAGGAAAGTCCTATGGCTAGACCCTAGGCCACTAAAGAAGAAAAACTATATCTCAACCAAAAGAGAGGTCAACATTCTCAACCAATGATCGAGATTATGATTGTTGATTTGTTTCGGCGCTATTTTAGTTTGAGGGGGTTGCCTGTGAGAAGTTGTCAGCCACTGGAATCGAAATCCCGTCATCCGCTTCGGAAGGACATTTTTATATATATGAAATCAAACTGACCCGATATTTTTCATAATTTAAATGAAATAACGCTGTACCTCAAATCCTGTATCTATCCCGAAGGATAAACACAAGACTTGAGGATGAGGCTGGATCAAATAAATTAAGGAATATATGACATCCGTTTGGTCTGCAAAACCTTTGTGTTTGCCGACAAGTTTCCCTATTTAATATTAAAAATTAAATAGGGTTTATATTAATCTGGGTTCAGACATGCTTCCTATAAGGGCAAGCCCCTATAGTTAATTATATCTTAAATGACCAAAGTCATCTGAGAAAACTCGCGATAAAAATCAAGAAATATTATCTTCAAGGAATTCAAAGGAAAAGACTTTTCAATGAAATCGAACAATGAGGTATGCAAAGGGGAATGGTTCAAAGGTTCAACTTTGGGACATTATGTTTTGGAGACTAAAGGAGGAAACACTAGAGGATGTCATGGATCCAAAGGAGAACTTCGGTGACTTCCCAAGGTATCCTAATGTTTGCCTTCAGTTTTGAAGAGAAATATTTAGATGTTTCATCATACCAACTTTATTAGTTAGGGCTTACATTCATATGAAACTAT
>NW_018232412.1:0-211 GCF_001263595.1 Phalaenopsis equestris | reverse complement strand
GAAGACTTTTGGCGGGTTTTGGTGCAATTTCACTTAATAATAACCGTCTGGATGAGTTTAAAAAGGCCTATAAACATCCTTGTACCCCTAGTAACTTCCTATTTTCAGATTCCATGGCTTCCAATTTCAAAAATTTTGAGTGTGGAGTTTTCAATAAAAGAAAGTTTATTAGTTTTAACGTGCATTGATTATACGATAAAGTTATTACGAA
>NW_018232411.1:524-1250 GCF_001263595.1 Phalaenopsis equestris | reverse complement strand
CATCTAAACTCTCCTTCGGTTCTCTCAACAGTAAAATCTTAACCCACTCTCCTTTCTTTTTATTTTCTTCGCTCGACTCTAACCGTCGAGGCGTCAATGTCAAATTTAACAATATATGTACATTCAAGATTTACAAACATGTCATTCAATTTCTATCCATTTACATTTCTAACACTTAAACCCCAATTTTTACATACACATCACTTCACCTAAGCATGAAAAAAATGCATTTCATGTCAAGAAAAAATATATTTCATTTTTGAAAGCTTAAAATGATAACATTTTTAATATAATACGAAAGATATAGGTGACATACATATAAAAATGTAAAATTTATGGGCCGGCCATGTAAATACATAGAAATTAGGTGGTATGCATGTAAATGCACCCCCTTTCTCCCCCTTTCGGTCTTTTATTATTATTATATTATTATGAAAACTACATAAAACCTACTATTATAATTTTTAAATAAAAAATATTTATCGGGTAATAAATTAATAGCTAATTTGAGATAAATATAGCCATCCTTGGGAGACCTTTTCAAAAAGGCAGGAAGAATCTTCCAGCTAAAGAGCAAGCCGCATCTCCTGTTAGCCAATGAAACGAACATCCCTCCAAATGGATCTCTATTTTTTAACTGTAGATAATCTCTCTCTATCTCTAGAAAGAGATGGAGATAGAACGAGCCGAGCTTGAGCGAGCTCAGACTTGGCTCGTGTTCGGCTC
>NW_018232411.1:0-498 GCF_001263595.1 Phalaenopsis equestris | reverse complement strand
GAACAGTGTGTTCGTGTTCGGCTCGATTTAAATATTTGTGTTCGTGTTCGACTCGTGTTCGGCTCGAAATTGGCTCGTTAAACTAAAATTGAGAAAATATATGTAAAATATGGGATTCGAACCTGGATAAAATCTATACAAAAAAAGATACTAACCACATTGTCACATGAAGTGTTATGATTTAAATTTAGACATAAATATATATAATCTATTATTAGATAAATAATATATGTAATATATTGTTATATAAAAAGTTATATAATTTTTTTTTTTTTTCGAGCAATTTCGAGCTGAACACGGGCGAACAAACTGTTGTTCGTGAACGAACGAGCAGAACACGAGTTGTTCACGAACAACGAGCCAAATTGACAGCCCTAATAGAGATAGAGATGGAGAGAGAGAATTTTTTTTATTTCTATTTCTCAGTTTTGTTTTTCCTTACCTAATATTATTGTCTGAAACATGAGAGGGCATGATAATGAGGCCGGATTGATAGAT
>NW_018232410.1:10575-13656 GCF_001263595.1 Phalaenopsis equestris | reverse complement strand
CCAAACAACACATGACTAAGATTGATGAACCAACTATCATCTATCTTAAAATTTTAAATATCAAGGAAAAATATAGATTAAAGTAATTACAAAAAAATTTAAAGTTGATGAGCTTTGATTTAGAAACTTGTCTGAGTACTTGATGCTACATCATTTGAGTTTATGTAACATATCAAATATCAATGCAATATGAGAAAGTAAAAGAGAATGTGTTTTATTCATGACATTGACCCATATTTATATACACAGGTCCCGACATTACAAAAGTGCAAATTAGCCCCATCATTATTAACTTTTCAAGGGGACTCTTTGGTAATTATATAGTTATTCACATATAATAAAACTGCGGACTTATTCGATCCATGAGTGTTGTCGATCCTCTGGTAGCCCTTGACTGAATCGATATCTATTTCAAAAGAGACCCTCTTGTCGATCGTCTTGAGGACTGATCTCTGTCCTCGGGAACATCTCCTTACACATTCCGACGATCGTTCGAACAAGACTTCTCCCTTGCGAACACCCAATTGAAGACGATAGTCAATAGCTATGCTTGATCATCTGTATCATCCTCTTGAGCTATTTATCTACCTTGAGATTCATGCTGTATATTTATATATATATATATATATGTATGTATGCATGCATGCATGTATGTATGTACGTATATATATAAAAATAATATTAGTATGTTAATAATATAATAATATATATAACTCATTTATTTCAAGCTGAAAAAAGTTAAACACAAAAACTAGATTCATATATCGAGTTTAAAAAAATTATTCGTGTTCGACTCGTTTACTTAATGAACGATTCAAACACAAGCTACTTAACGAGCAAAACGCGACCAGTTAACGAACAACAATCTTTTTTGACAGCTCAAGGCGTCCAAGTCCATTTTTTTTGAGAATATGAGCCTAAAGAGTAATATGTGGGATTCAAACTTGTGACATCATAGTGAAAAACTACACCCTCAATCACTATGTCTTTTGTTAAATACATGTCAGAGTCCACATTTGGTGAGATCTTTTGGAATTCAATCCACATAAACTATATTTCAACTCCTATAATAACTTGATGTTTCAAATAAATATTTCTATCTAAATAAACTTATACATCATGAATGTCAAAAGTGGAATTATGCAAAACACAACATACAAACCTCATAAATTAAGACAGTTATAATGTTCATTCCGACAATATTGTAGTACATTTTGCATGACGGAACCGTCATCGGTGCCGGACTTGCGGACATCAGAGATGTTAATTTCTCCATTAATTGATTACATTTATTGATAAAATTCTCATATGATTGTGAGGTCATAACCCAACAAACCACATGCATTTGAATTATTTAAGGTCAAACTGAACATATATCAGCATCATAAATTCTACGTGCTCCCCTTCTAACACGCAGCCACGTGCTATGTCAGCCTTCCCCTATTCCTCCCTGCACAACATCACATGCCATGATGCATGGCTACCTCTCACCAAATAATATGTATAGATAAATTTACATTCATACCCCACAATTTATTCATATTTACATACCTATCGCCTGAACTTTCTTATTTTCATTTATAACACGTTAGTATAATAAATTCATGTATGAAAAATATGCATTTAATTTTATTAAATATGTTGTAGTTGTATAACTGCTAGAATATTAAGGATGTAATTAAAGGTATAAACATGCTGACTTTTGCATACTTCGTCGGCACGTAGCTAAGTATGAACGATGAAAGCGATACACTGATGAGGTTTTTTTTTTTCCTTGATGTATTTGTTCATCGTCCGTACGTAGCTCGCATACAGATGACGCAACAAAATTTTTTATTTGCATCACAGCACGAGTAAAAATAGATAAATAAATAAAATATTTTGGTTGATATGAAATATTTAACTATTTAAATTGTAAAATTTACATATATATCACTTCGTTGTCACATATCTATGTATGATGGATATTTCACTTGTAAAATTTTGGGGCTAAGAAATATAAGTAACACATTTTACATGTTAGATATGTTGTTGCCACATAAAACTTATTTAATATAATATAAATTTTAATTATTTATTTTTTATAAATTACATGTGAAACTCATTTCGATAAATAATAATAATAATATGTGATAAGTAAAAGAATCTTTATATAAATAATATGACACTGCATGTGAAAGGCCAGTAGTAGTCCTCTTGGCTGCTTGACACCGGAAAATATTAGGTGTGGTTGTCTGTAGGGGTGTAAACGAGCCGAACTCGAGCAAGCTCAGGCTCAGCTGGTGTTCAACATGCTCGTGTTCAATTTGTTAAAAAATATCATAGTTGGTGCTCAGTTCGTTTATATTTTGAACACAAAAAAATGTGTTCGTGTTCGTCTCATTTTCTTAGCGAGCGGAATAAGACTTGTTCGTGACAAAGAGTCGTTTTGATAACCCTAATCACGTAGCCGAAATGAGTCGAACGGGGATGAACAAATATTCTTCCATGTTCGACATGTTTATATATCAAGGAAAAAATAATAATTGTATTTGACTCGTCAACTCAGCGAACGAATCAACATGAGCTTCTTAATGAACTGAACACGAGCTGTTCACAAACAACAAACCATTTTGACAACCCTAATTGTCTGTATGTTGATATTTGAACGTGTCACTCAAAATTTGTGGGAAATGAACGAGTGACATATTCGAATTTCAGTGGCCATCCACACATATGGAAGTGATACATAATATTTTCTCGTTAAAAGTTTTTATTTTATTTTCAACAAATCTGCTTAGATTGCTCGCTTGTATATTAGAAAAAAAAAAATCCAGATAACAATATTTTACTGACAAATTAATAATAATAATTTTTTTATGATATTTAATTAATTTTGAGATGAATGTAATATATAAATAACCAATTTAAATTTAGATTGTGCTTATGGCAAAAAAATTCTATTGGTTGTGACACTCATCTTGATCAAATTAAAAGCATGATATTCCTACCTATAGTATGGAAGATATATATGCACTGCAATACCTAAACCCTTTAAAAAACTAACAATATATAAGCATTAAACTATTTTACATATATATA
>NW_018232410.1:5351-6990 GCF_001263595.1 Phalaenopsis equestris | reverse complement strand
AGACCAAAATGTGGAGGGTCCCACGCTTTATTACCCCTCACCTTTATATACAAGAGAGAGAAAATAAAATAATTGATGTATTACATCTCATAGAGAGAGAGATAGATGGTCCCATGCTTAGTATTTGTTCTCTCTTTTATATACAAGAAAGAAAAATAATAAAATAATTGATGTAATACATCTCATAATGTACGACGCTCCTCTTATATCTTGATGAAAAAATAGTAATGTGGGTAATATGTATTCTAGATAAAAGGATAGAAGTACAATATGTAATTACAAAATTCATAAAAAGAGTGCACGATACCCCTTAGGCTTTACAATACGCATATATATATAGCCATGAAATACAATATGTAATTATAAAATTATCCTTATACCGTACAGCGGGGTGTTGCCCCCTCACCCCCAATCCACATAATGTAACTCCACCGATTGGACAGATGCTTCAGCTCCACTCCGCTCTTGAGCTCCGCTAGCTTGCTTTGTTCTGCTCCGGCATCTGTCCCTTATCTGATATATGAGCCATAACTAATAGTCCTGATGGTTTTATCCTATAACTACCTTCGTACAAGTGATTCAAGCTGTCTCTGATGAGATAGACTGAGAGATTAAATTCTAAATAAGCAAAAAAAATCATATGTGTGTGTGTGTGTAAATGTTTGGATATATCTGTTTGATGGCCGTAGAAATGCTGGGATATAAATAGAGAAGAATCATTGATGAACAGAAAAGCTCCTTTTACAATAAAGTGAAACATACACGAGCTGGAGCCAGCATGAATTAATGCATGCATGTGAAATTTAAAGGAGATAATACTGACTGTTGCAGGAGAGAGATATAAAAGAGAAAAGGTTCAATCAAATTTTGATAATTTTTTTCTGAAAGAACAGTTGCAGAAGTTGGAATGGCAGTTAAAGGAGGATGCTTTCTCATGGTGGCCTGACAAGCTGAGTCAGGGCAAATCTTTTGAAGTTGAATTCCTGTATTTTTTAGGGGAATTTACAAATATACCATCCAATTCCTATGTTTTTGCACATCTAGCAACTATACTGGTTTTCTTAACATTTTTATCACGCAGATATTTGATGTCACTACAAAAATATCACCGTCATACTTTTAAAAGGTGATATATAGCTTTTCATCCATAGGTATCGTGGTATGCACGTAAAAATTGACCCAATGATATCAAAATTGGTCAAATATGAGTCCAACCAAGCTCAAATTAAGTTATTAAACCACTCTTAGAAACCTTATGCGCATATTTAGAAGGTAAAAATGATGTCGAATTTGGGGAGCTCGTGATTGCACTAATATACCAACGAGCCCATGATTGCTCCATTTTGACATCGTTAAGGGTTTCAAATGTCTATCAAACATCGTCAGATCGAGAAAATATTGTCAGATCATCCAATCAAAGTGATTCATATTACTTCATTACTTGCAATTAGAACTCTATAAATAGAACCTTACTCTCTCTCTTGAGAGAGAGGAGAGATTGAGACTTGAGAAAAAACTTGAAGCTTTGAGAAGGAGCTGAAGTCCAGCACTAATCTTGCTGTCGTCGACCACCGCCGACCGCCATCGGCCCCCGCCTACCAATATCTGCCAACAGCCGCCGATTGCTGTCAGACACCGT
>NW_018232410.1:1233-4673 GCF_001263595.1 Phalaenopsis equestris | reverse complement strand
CTGTGTTCATTGTGGTCTTTGCGACGTTTCTAAATTTATCCGTAGACAAAATCGATAATTAGCCGATGAATATTTTTACCGACACATAAACGACCGGTTATAAAAAACAACGCTTAATTAACAGTTTTTACCTGCGTCAGAAAATCAACGAGTGTAATACTTTTTCGACAGTTAACCCATCAGTTATAGAAAATGACGTATGAACGATGTATAACAGACTGGTTTGTCTGCTTCAAAAAACTGACAAGTGTGACACTTTTTCGACGTGCATATTGTCGCTCTCACCGACGGATAAACTGTCGCTTATACGAACCCGACTCGATTTTTCTCAAAAAAAAAAAATTTAAGACATCAAATTATCATATAATTGTCGGTAAATTTAATTAATATAAATATCAAAGTTTAGTTCTTTAATATGCAAATACATAAAAGTTGTTGGGCATGCATGTAAATAAATCTTCCTAAAGCTAGCTTTTTTTCACCAAAAGCTAACGGCAATGAATGCATGCATGTGAAATCAAAGCAGCTCTACTGATTTTTCGAGAAGACCAAGGAAAAGTTCAATCGAATCAGTTGTTGACCTCAATGTTGAAAAATATCTCAATATCTTTTTTTAAAGTAAATTTCCAGGAAACTTGGGATGTTATCCACGTGGTGGGTCAACCAGGATAGTTGATTGCACGTGTCAATGTACCATATATTGGTCTTTAAGATCAATTATATAAAGACAATTTTTTTGTGAATGCTTGAGAAAATATGTATCCGATCAAGATAAATGTCATAAGAATTTATATATTTTTTCGTGTTTGAATGGAATGAATATTCTATGATGACTCACGGATATTCGGTGTGAATTATATCACGCCATCAGGCAGTAATTTGTTGTAATTCATACCATCATCTCAATGTGCAAACAATACAAAATATTTTCTCATTTGAATGTGTGTCGTATCTGTTGAAAATAACATGAAGATTTATGCTAAGTTGTGTTTAAATGCTAAGAACACATTATGCACTATATATATATATATAAAGATTAGCCAGAGGCTATTGTACGAGCTATCCGACTAATCTCTTGTGCCTAAGAATTTCGTCCCGCACATAAATAGGATCAAACCAATGAACTCAGGTGTCTTTTAAACTTTGTCAATCAAAGAGTCACATTATGCAATGTATATGCATGTATATGCATTATATGTGTGTAAATGATGAAATACAATTACTTAATCAATTGATGCATAATATTCAATATATTGAACTTATATTTACGCACCCTTCTGAGTATTCTACTCAATTTAGGATGATTGATGTTTTAAATAAATATATAAACTTTGTGTTCAGTAATTCGATGAAAAAAGTACTCTGAAAATGGCGAAACATAAAACGGAGTTACGACGGAAATTGAATCGAATTTGTGTTGAATAAAGCGACACAAAATTTTTTTTTAAAGCGTCGAATTATTTAGGCACAAATAAAACGTAAAATCATACGCAAATAACATGGTTTCCAAGTTACTTAAGTGCATTGAAAAAATATCTGACACAAAATAGGCGGGAATCCAATGCAAATAACTTAAAATACACTTCTGGTCATCAATCCTCATTTTTCTTTTCCGCGCTTATCCTTCTTTTGAAGCCCTCTCGGCTCTCTTTCTTCTTCCTGAATCCCTCGCTCTCCTCCATCAATCTCCTAGTTTTGCTCAAAACCAGCTAGGAAGGCAACCATGATACGTGGCTTAAAGAGACCACCAAGACTCTTGTATTTCTCATCCTTCGGCTTCACACAAATCAATATACATTGAGGAAGGTATGTATCCTACTTTAACTATGTATATACCTAATTATGGGTAAGTAATTCAGGGGCTGATTTTAAGTTTAAGTTCCTATTTTCTTGCTTTAGTTATGAGTGTTCTTACTAGACATTTACAAGAGGATGTACCTTGGTGTATGCTTTTTACTGATGATATCGTTCTTATGGATAACACTCGTAAGAGTCTAGGAAAAACTTGAATTATGATGGTCAACCATAGAGTTTATAGTCTTTTGCTTGAGTATATTTAAAACTAAATACAGACCCGACATATCTAAAATATTTATTCCTTTTAACTACTTGATCATCCATTGTTATAACCTCAGCACTATATCCACTACCACTAAAAATGTTAGCATATAAAATAAGCGTAAAAGCAAGTTTAGAATTATGTTAGGGTGGATGAGTTGCTTTATACTAAGAGACAAAATTTGATACAAATATATTCATGAAACAGTTGGAGTAGCTTCAATGACATACAAGATCAGAGAGTGTCACCTTAGATGGTTTGGTCACATCAAACGTTGACTAACTGATTACCCAATTAGGAGTATAGATGTTTTCAAAGTTGGCTTTTGTTAAGAAAGTTAGAGGTAATCTTAAAAAAACTTATGAACGTTGCATAAAAATGTTCGTGTTCATAATATAGTAGAATAATGAAAGCTTGACACTCAATAGGATACAATGGAGAAAAAGTATTCATTTAGCCAACCCGACTTAGTGTGGGATAAAACTCATGTTTGCGGTTGTTGTTGAAGGTAAGAAATTTAGCGAAGGTAGAAAACTCAATAAAGGTTTCATGTATTTGTGTCTTGGGTTGTTAGAATTGTAGCCTATTTAGTTAAGAAGATAGTTAATCTAGCCTAACATGAAGTTATTTTACCAATAAGCATGAGCTAAAAATAAATCTCCATACTCTTATGTGATAAAAGGAAAGAATTATAAGACTTGTTCTTTTATCATGAAAGAAGTTGGCTATAGAATACAGAGACATTGACATACAGATCTAAACTTAAATTTTCATATTTATATTACCCAAGTCTTTCATTTTTTTTGTTTAATAGTTTTACTCATTTGTAAAACTACATCTATGATACAAGTAAATAATCATAATTTCAAAGCTTGGATGTATGATGACCAAAGGAAAATAAGTTGAGATTTTCATACATATTTTTTACTGTTTTTAAGGATATTGCACTTTAAAGAAAGGTATTTTTGAAGTTTTGTTGCAGGAATGATGAATTAGGGTCAATGGAGCAAGAAAATGCAAAAAGAAGCGAATTTGGAGCGAAAAAGACCAAAATGTGGAGATTTGAACTAATAGCGCTGGCGGCGCCATCCATGCCGCCGACGCGCCGCCCCCCACCCAGCCCGCGACCGCGGATTTTTCCCCGAGGCTACAAGACAAAATTCTCCAGAAGTCCATTGACGGCGCCCTTGAGAGTTATGCCTACTCAAGCTTTGGATAAGACCAATTTTTGAAGGGATGCTTAGACAACTCTTGGGAAAGCTCATGCATAACTTTAAAAGAAGATTTTGGCCGAAAATTGAGTGGGGTTGGAAGAGAGTCTAGAGTTCCTGGAGGTTAGAAAGGTTCCATTAGTGTTTGTTAGAGTGTAAAAATTGTGAGG
>NW_018232410.1:0-755 GCF_001263595.1 Phalaenopsis equestris | reverse complement strand
AAAATTATCAGGCGTAGAATTGGAGATTTTAGAGTGACTGACTAAAATCCCCAATTTGGTCCTATCGTTTGGGTGCTGAAGTGTAGATGTTAGCCCTCAGGAGAGAGGAACGTTGGAGCTCCGAAGTGAGAGCCGATATCCTCCGAGTCTAACCACAGATTCAGTAAACAAACGTAAGATTAGTCAATGTTCTTTATGGCTGGACCAAAGGGTAAAGAATATGTATGCTTCTATTTGACACAATATAATTTGAACCAATTCACTTTATCCATTCACTATAATTTCTTGACAAGGAGAATGATGCTTTCTTATATATTGAATATCACATTTAAACCCTCATTAATATCATTAGTTATTTATTAGTTATTAAAATTATATATTTATTTCAATTGCATATTAGTGACAGATAAACAAATTGATCTTCATTGTTGCGATTAAAGCATTGCTTTTCTAAAATCTTAGTTCGCAGTTCTAAACCACTCCTTGTGGGATCGATATCTAGGACTCCATTAGAGCCCTATATTACTTGAACGATACGTATACTTGCATTAATAAGTGTCACTTTATAATTATTGAATGTTTATTACGTTCATATTTATCTTATATTTTTAAGCATATATAAGTCGCCGGTCATATGACATATTATATCTAGAACGAAAATAACTCATAGATGAATTATTAAATGGTGTTAAGGAATTAGTGTAGGTTGCATCATAGTTGCCTATTTATCGTTCAGATGGTAAGTTCTAATGTCC
>NW_018232409.1:0-938 GCF_001263595.1 Phalaenopsis equestris | reverse complement strand
TTGAATTTTAGATAGAATTTTGGAGAAAATTTTGAATTCATTTAGAGGGAGAGGGCCTTTGATAAAAAAGAGGAAAGTCTAGGGCTTGAAAGAGAGTTGGTGTGGCGTGAAAGGGCAACAAGGAGAGTTATAGAGAGAGAGAAAGTCAAGGGCTTGAAGATTTTCTTCAAGGATTGTAAGAGGAGAGGAAGGTGAGAGATTTCTTCTTCATTACACTTCTAAGAGAGAATTGAGAGTGCTTGTAAAGAGAGAAAGGATTGAAGATAACTTTTAGGGATTTTCTTGGGAAGGATTGTGAGATAAGTTGTGTCTTTTATTTCTGTTATTTTGTAAACTTGTCTTTATATATGAAATTTGTGTTTTGTCTTATCATTCTCATGAATTCTGAGTAGTCTTCTTTATCTTTTTCCCTACTTTGAGATATGATTTTGTGAAGAATTGATTTTATTTTATATGGTTTTAAATATCAATAATTTGTAATGATTTGAACTCCGATCTTCATTTACTTTTTGATCTGATCAATTGAAATGTTAAAATGTGTTGAGAAACATATGTTCTGAAAGGGCTATGATTTCTACAACATGGGGTGAATCACATTTGATTTCATGGGAGAGTATTTCATCCATGGTATTGGGTGCAAATAAATAGGGAAATATACTTTGTTGGATGTAGAATTAGAGATTTTAAGGCGACAAATAGAAATCCCCAACTGGTCCAGTTGATTGGAAACTGATGTGAGAATGTTAGCCCTTAGGTGAGAGAGTAGTGGGAGCTATGGAGTGGCAGGCAGTATGCTCCCAACCTAACCACAGAATTAGGGACCGAACTCTGGATTAGTCAATATTCTTTATGCACTCGGAAAATGGTAAAGAGTAGGATTGCTCCAATTCGACACAAAACTATTTTTTATAAATATTTTCAAATGATTTTAATTTCTT
>NW_018232408.1:0-752 GCF_001263595.1 Phalaenopsis equestris | reverse complement strand
TCTGAAATATGGTAGATAATTACAACATCTAACCACTTTAACATTCTTTTCTTGATAATTTCTTTCATAACAGGATTCAATCTCCTTTAAGGATCAGCCCTGAGTTTCCAGTTCTCTTCCATATGAATTTTATGAATACAAACTGAAGAACAAGTTGAAGGACTGATTCCTTTAATATCAGTAATTGTTCATCCAAAGGCTTTCTTAAAATTTTTTGGAATTTTCATCAACCTTTCTTCTTCTTCCATCATTAATTTTGAGGAAATTATAAGTGGTAAAGTAGAGGAATCTCCTAAAAAGGCATATTTTAAATGTTCGGAAAGTAACTTCAATTCAAGTTCTGGAGATTTTTCAATTGATGGACAAAATGATTTATCTTTGTCTATTGTGTCCAAAATTTTAAAACTTTCTTGAACATAAGTTGAATCTTCCTTTAAAAAGTTCTTCACATCTATCTAATTTCTCTTTTTGCTCGTGTTCCAAATCTTTTTATTAAGATTTTTCTTCAGAAGTAGTTATAAAAAAGCATTCATTTAGAAATCTTATAACATCCATCCTATAACATTCATTATCTTTACCTCATCATCTTTACCTTTTGCAGTTTTGCAGGATATATCATTGATCTTGAAATATTGAAAGTAACAGTTTGATCATTAACACACATTGTTAATTCTCCTTTCTGTACATCTATCAATGCTCTTTCTGTGGCTAGGAAAGGTCTCACCAAAATGATAGATATCTCTTTATCTTCC
>NW_018232407.1:0-2764 GCF_001263595.1 Phalaenopsis equestris | reverse complement strand
CATATTAAACAACCACCTAAGTAAAATCTATGTTGAGTCAATCGGGTTGGAGAAGCACGGGGCCTTCTCCTCGGGAAGTGCAAATGAAGTAATTACCTAGAGTAATTCTTAGATATTGTGGATGCCCTATTATATGACTTGGGTTATGATCATGCAATGCATCCCATTTCAAAACTGACCCAAACACCATGCATGAAAGTAAAAAGCAGGTTTTAAAGTCTTGAATTTTTTAATTGTTTTTTAACATCTCAAATAAACTGGAAAGAAACAAAGAAAATAGTCTAAGCATGCATGCACACAATAAGAAATAAATTCACTAAAAAAATATAAAAGAGGTTAGTGTCGCTGGGGCGGAGACATATCTCATGAAAAACAGGATGGGCGATCTAACTCCACATATACATGTCTGGTCATAGATTTATACAAAAATATAGAAATCTGACCTTATGTACCAGACATGAGCTGCCGCTTATAGTTCCTGTCATGTGATTCGATCTGTCATCCATATCAAAACTCGTGCCCATACCTTATTTCTAATACAGACTCAGCCTAAGGACTGTAGTATCAAATACATTCAAAAAAGTAAATAAAAACTCGATCTGCATAAAAAACAACGTTAGCAGGAAAACTAACAAACATACATAGTATAATGAGTCGTGTCAATTCATCGAGGGAGCAAAATGACACCTGCAAACAGAATGTTATAAATCATTACATTCTCACCCTTTATGATGCCTGCGTGTGTGTATATAGGCACAAATTCCTTCGAAAGAATGCCCTAATATAATTCATGTGTGTGTGTGTGTATAATCCACGAGCATATGTAAACATAAAAAATGAAAATGATGAATTGACTAGTTATATGTGGTTGTTTATATTTTGGGCATCACTATAGGAAATGCAAGTTACAATTTGCTTTGAATAAGATTGTTATCGAGGCACCATCCAATTCTCATTCATTCACATATCATACACCTAAAGTTTAATTTTTACATTCAGTCCACCCTGCCCATTGCTTTTGGCCAAAGTTTGATGGATTCGACGCAGAAACATTGAAATTTGCGTGTATAAAATGTGAATACATGTGAATTAGGTGGCATGCAAGTAGATTTCCCAAAAAAGTGTTATAATCCTTTTAAATTGATCATGACATGTTCGATCATTTGACAATCATGATGTTTATGCTGAGCATACTTGTTAAATTCATGAGCAACATCAATTTTCACTTATATTATTAGCTTGAATTATAATTTTATGAGCTTTCATCATCTGCATCATATGATACAACTATTATTTTTTTGGATGTCATCAACTAATATGCCATCAATTACAAAGAAGAACATAACAAACGCTTACTAGATAATACACATGCTATCATGCAACATCATAAGAGAACTCAATAAAATACAGAGAATATATTGTAAAAAGTCATTGTTTTTTAATTAAAGTTTGTAAATTTTTTATAGCTATCATATAATGATTTACTCAATTTTAAAATGTAAATTGAAGTAATAATTTAATATTTTAAATGTGTAACCACTGATTTTTAATGCTAATATATAAATTAATTTATGTTATTTTAATAATAACTTAAAAAAATGTCATTAATTCAACATTTTTAGTTAATTTAATTAATATTTTATATTATAAATTAAAATTTATTAATCACCATTAAATTATTTTAATAAAATTATATAATAGTCTTTTGTAATCGAGATTATTAAACATTCCATTTTTTTAAAATTTTAAACCCTAATTATTTAAATTAAGATATAATCACTAAAATTATTATTAAACTAAAAAATTAATAATATAAGGATTTTTAATGTAAATAAATTTAAAAGTATAAATGGTACGCCAAAAAAAAATTTTCATCATCTGACATAAATCTCGAGATATGACACGGATCCAAAGACAATATTTTGAGCAAGAAACGTTAAAATCTTGATAAAAATTCATTAAGAGCTTTGATTTCAACAAACTTATAGTCAAACTGAAAGACTCGATAGGGAAGACCTAATGATAAAAAAACTAGTCCAATTCAAGTTAAATCAAGCCCAGATAAAGTCATTAGACCATTAGTGAAAGATTTTCAGACACATTTGGAAGATCAGACATATGTCGACGCTAGCAAGCATACACTCAAATCAAGCGTCTCGACAAGACAAATTCAACGAGCTCAATATCACTAAATTCTGACATCGTTAAATGCCGCATGATCGAAGGAAACTATCTGAACCATCCGATCAAAATAGTTGATATTGTTGCATTAATTGCACTCAGAACACTATAAATAGATCCCCACCCCTCACATGAAGGGGAGTTGAAGTATATAGAGAGAGTCAGGGGTCTTGAGAAGAAACTGCAGCTCAACATCACTGCCGATCGTCGTCGACCACCGCCGACCTCCGCCTCCGACCACCGCCGATCTTCGACAACGACCGCTAACCGTCGTCGACCTCCGCCAACTGTCCTGGGCCATCACTAACCACAATCAGTCACCACCAACCAGACGCTGTCAGTCGACATTGTAATCTGAAAAATATAGTTATCATTTCCCGTCTGTGGAACAATGAATTTTTATAATCATCAATCAACTGTAGATTTCCGCAACTGGGCATGCCCCGTGATTTTTTTCTCATAGGTTTTTAGGGTAAAAATTTTTTGAGTCATTACCGCTTGTTTCTCTTTGATCTGTGTGTGTGCTGAACTTTCGTACAACACTGAGTCGATAGTCCGTTACTCTACCACCGTGAATTTTCTA
>NW_018232406.1:0-1096 GCF_001263595.1 Phalaenopsis equestris | reverse complement strand
GGTTATTCGTTCTCATGTTATCATTCAAAGAATTTCCATTTACCAACAACTTTATCTTAGATAAAAAATGAAGCACACAAAGGAATCAAAATGTATTTTACTACGATCATATTTGAATTTGGGATTTAAACCTTTTTTCATTATCCTTGTTACTTTATTTTTATAAATGGATTGATGGTTTTTATTCTAATTTGACTATTGATAAACAAAATTTTTTTGAGTGGCTAATTGAGTTTCATTTAGATCCAAATTATATAAAAAATAAAAGACATTAGAAAAGCTATTGAAGCTATATTTATGATAAAAAAATCACTCAAAAGTAAAATCAATTTTGAACCAAAGCAATAAAATTTTATTACTTATATTGTCCTAAAAAGTTAAGTTTAGAACATTCATTTCATACAATAGAGTTGTATGTAAGAAAAAAACATGATGTCACTGGATAAGCTGCTACACAAGCTATATCTATAAAGCTGATTTTAAATCTAATAAAACACTATTAGCTTAAGTTCAATCATCTGAGTTGTTTCACATAGGGGAGTCCGAATGCGGCATACCACCTGATGGATCTTCGGTATTAAATTCAACAACATGATAGAGAGATTCATCAAATGGAGTGGGTTGTTCAACAAATATAGAAGGTTACTCGAAAGGATATATAATATCATGCTATAAAGGCATATCAAAACTAGCATGATGAGAAAAGTTGCATTCAACAGATGAATAATATTGGTCGGTTGGAGGAATAGATTGAGCAAATAGAAAATGTTGTACAAGTTGGTGGTAAATGTCTTGCTGGAAACACATATTGAAACCAGCAAAAGGAGGAATAGGCTGGTCATGAGAAGGAAGAGGTGGTGCAGGTGGAGAAGTTTATTCCAGATTGATTAGAAAAAGATTATCCTACTCCAAAAACATATTGAAATTAGCAAAATCATGAGGAAGTTGATCATAAGAAAGAGGATCCTGCTGCAAAGGAGTGGAAACGACGAATTGCGCAAGAAGCGGCTCCTCTTCGCTCGGAAGTTGACGTGTCAAATTCCTCTAACCCTCTATCTTGGTTGCGATTTGCAAACTATTCCGTTAGGATATTGTG
>NW_018232405.1:178701-179910 GCF_001263595.1 Phalaenopsis equestris | reverse complement strand
TGTATCACAATTTCTAGGTTTTCTTTTCAATTTTCAAATTTTTCTAACAGTTGTATATTGACTCTCCATCAACCTGACAGAACGATGTTTTGTCATTTCTTCGTTTAGTAGTCTTGGATGGAGGGAAATATTTGGATAGAAATTTTTGTGACAGTTCTCCCCAAGTTCTAATAGATCCAGGTGCTAGCGAGTTTAACCACATCTTAGCCTTATCCCTCAGTGAAAAAGGAAAAAGTCTAAGTCTGACGACATTATTCGAGACTTTATCATATTTAAATGTAACACACAATTCTAAAAACTAGCAAGGTGTAAGTTAGGATCTTCAGTTAGTGTTCCCCCAAATTGATTATTCTAAACCTTTTGGATAATAGCAGGTTTAAGCTCAAATGACTTGGCAGCTACAATACGGTTTTGTATACTCAAATGAATTTCATCTGCTGTAGGATTAACATAATCTCTTAAAGGTCTCTAGTGACATTCATTTCCAAAATTTTAAAATTAGTACTCAATAATATAAATATAAATATAAATATATAAATATATAGATAAGTTGCAATTTAAGTAAAAACTTTTTAATAATTCTAATATGTCCGTTACTCTTAAAATTCTCCCCGGCAACGGCGCCGAAAACTTGACCAACCTTTTTTGTAAATCAACAATTACAAGAATTTGATGACTCTACTAGAAGATTTAAATTCCAACAATGATGCCAAAAACTTGACTGCGACTTTATATATATATTTTTTTTGATTTAATAAAGATGTATAGATATAATATTCAATAATGTTAAAGCCGAATTTGTCAACGCAAGTACACGTATCACTCAAGTAATATAGGGCTCTAATGGAGTCCTAGATATCGATCCCACAAGGAGAAATAGAATACTACAGACTAAGATTTAATAAAAAGTAATAGTTCAACTACAACGACGTTCAAGTTTCTTATCTATCACTAATAGGCAATTGAAATAAGTAGATAATTTGGTTAATAACTAAATATAGAAAATAATGTTTAATTGTGATATTCAATATATAAGAAAGCATCCTTCTTCTTGCCAAGAAATTATAGTGAATGGATAAAATGAATTAGTTCAATTTATTTTGTGCCAAATAAGAGCATACCTATTCTTTACCCTTTGGTCCAGGCATAAAGAACATTGACTAATCCTACGCTTGGTTACTGATTCTGCGGCTAGGCTGGGAGGATACC
>NW_018232405.1:145656-178562 GCF_001263595.1 Phalaenopsis equestris | reverse complement strand
ATAGTAATATTTCCCTATTTATTTGCACCCAACTTCCAAGGGCTTTGACCTCCCTGAATCTTGGATGTAATCTTCACTTTAGTTGTAAAACTCAACGTATTTTAACAAATAAATTGACCGGATTGAAAGTAAATTAAGATTGAAGTGAAAAGATCATCACAATTTCTTAAAAATTTTCATGGCTTCGCTAATTCAAATCACCATTTCACAAATCTCGAGACAAGGAGAAAGACAGAGAAAACTACTCAGAACTCATTGGGAAAGCACAACACAACTTAGAACTCATATATAACATCAAAGCCATAAAAACTATAACAAATAAATAACTTATCTCTAAATTTCTCCCCAAGAACACTCGAAGTTACTCTGAATCTCTTCCTTTCTTTACAGTCAACATAATTCCTCTTTAAAGTAGTAAGGAGGAAGAAATCTCTCACTTTCCCTCCACTCTTACAATCTTTTGAAGAATTCCTGACAGTTATATGCTCAGCGAGCTTTCTACGCACTAATGGATCATTTCTAACCTCTAGGACTCCAAAAGTCTCTCTATTTTTTACCAAAATGTTCTCTTTAAAGATGTGGATGAGTTTTCCCATGAGTTGCTTATGTACCCCTCCAAAATCCGGCCTTATCCATTGTACATGTCACATAACCGTCGATGGCGCCGTCGGTGGCCTTCTAGAGAATTTGTCCTGTTGCCTCAAGAAAAGCTCGCCGCCGCCGGCCTCAATGGCGCCGTCGGCGCCCTAATGCAATTCTCCACATTTTGGTCCTTTTTGCTCCAAATTCGCTCTTTTTTGCATTATTTTGCTCCATTGACCCTAATTCATCATTCCTGCAACAAAACATCAAAAATACCTTTCTTTAAAGTGCAATATCATTAAAAACAGTATAAAAGAGGTATGAAAATCTCAACATATTTTCCTTTGGTCAGAAGATCATCCTCAGGCTATTTTTCAATTGGTTTATTGGAACTGGTTTATTGGACCAAATTGAAGACAATAAGATCAGATAAAGGAAGTATAATTTAGATCTAAGTTATAATTTACTTGTTAATTCACTATTACCAGAGATCAAACATGAGTCCAGTCACAATTAGAATTTTTGGAATCATCTCACTTATGTCAGAAAAAGATCAAATCAATCTACTAACAATCCAAACATCTACCAACATAAATCAAATTGATCTATCCATACAAAAGCAAATAAAATACAACACAAACAATCTCAACTCACAAACATAACTCACAAACATACTAAAATCTCAACTCACAAACATACTAAATCAAACCACACTGATAATCATGGGTTGCCTCCCACAAAGCACTAAGTTTAACGTTGCTAGCTTGATAAAGGATTTCCTCCAAAATCATATTTCCATTTAAGTGAACTCAAATAAATCACTAAATTTTTTCTAGATCTTCAGATTCCTATTAAATTCTCAAACTTTAGTTTTTCTTTCAACTTCACAATTTAATTCTAATTATTGATCCTCGTGTTTCTAGATCCAATATTCTTCTACTGGCATTCTCAATTTGCATATTAATATCATCCTTAAAATTTATAAGAAATGTTTCTCTATATGCAAATTCTAGGTCTTTTAACTTTTTTTGTTAAATTCTCCCTAGATGATTTAGATTCTAGATCAAATTCCGTAAGGATATTCATCTGTCTCAATTTATCTTCCAATTTATCTTTAAATTTTCCCATTGGAATTGAGTAAATGGTGGAGGTGGTATTTCTTTATTTATCTTTGTTGAGGAAATAGGTTTTTATATTTCCTTAAGAAATTCTTTCATTGGTCTTCTTTGGCAAAATTTTAGGAGTCCTGTGGAAGCTGTCGGTCGTTGGAATGGAAATCCCGACAGGATTGACAAAAATCCCTGAAAAGAAAAGAAAAATATATTGGATTGAAAGCAATCCAAATGAAAAAGAGAAAAGAAAGAAAAAAAAATATGAAAGTGAGGCAAAACTTGAGGATATGCCTAATTAAAAATTGGCTTCACTGGACCGACCTAAAGGGAAAACCTAGAGCTTCAAGTTGGTAAAGATAAGTTTAGAATTTCTAATGGTGAGGGTTCCTTTTCTAGTTTTCTAGGAATAGTCAATAGGAAAGACCTAAAACTAGACCCTAGGCTACTAAAGAGGAAAAACTAGACCTCAACCAAAAGTGAGGTCAACAATATCGAGCTGGTTTTTTAAAGAGAAAGACATATTCCGAGCCATGGAAATGGATACGTGGCAAGGGTATGATTACTATTCAGTGTAGATGCTCTTATAAGTTTGTTAATGACAGGTAAGAGAACTTCCCATGGCAAGATAACTTCCCAGGCATTTTCAGATATGACGAGGCAGATCCTATACTGTACACAGTAAAGAGAATGATTAAAAGGATTGTGAGGTGGAGTATATTACTTGCAGATTGTATTCTGAATAGTTGCATCATCAATATTTATGAAGAAGGAGACTGCATACTGCCCCACATAGATCATCATGACATCGTGGGACCATTATGTACAGTTTAATTTATATGAAAAAACAACATTCTATTTGGGAAACAGGTAGGTATCGTCAGTCCTGGAGAGTTCAGAGGAACAATCAAGATTCCACTACCAGTCAGATAAGTTTAGTCAGATAAGTTTTGATTTTGAATGAAAGAAAATGGAGCAGACTTTGCCAAGCATTGCATCCCTTGAGTGCCACGCCGCAAACTCCTAGATAAAGTTAGAAGAATGGATGAAAGAAAAATATTGTACGGATTATAATCTGGTCAAGAGTTAAGGGAGCTATGCCCATATGAGGTGTGAGATTGCTGTACCTTTAAGGATACGCAAAAGGACTCTTGTTCCAAACCATGGCTTAGAAGATTAGCTTGATCACAAGCTTACCTCAGGGGAAAAATTGAAAGTTGTTACTGTGTCAGAGCATAAAAGATATGATATGTGAAACTACAGTTTCTACATGGATGTACTCAGTGTGCCATTTTAGACACTTTCAGCATGTGAACAGTTGCACTACATGTTTGGAGAAGAATTAACGAAGTTCTTGAATCTCAGCATATCTGTTGAGTAGCCTTTTTGTGAGATTGATGAGAAGCCACATGACCACACGATGGTTCTAAATTATAACAAACAAAGAACGATACAAAGAAAGTTTATTGATATAAGTAAAATCCAAAACTAAAAAATTAGTTAAAGAAAATTAGATTTAGAAAAAACCTCGATAATAAAAAAAGTATGTAACAAAATGATAAGGAATAATAAGCAAATTCTCTGCATCTCTCTCACATTTTGCATTCCTCACAGCATTCCTCACACATATTCTACATTCTTTGCACTTTACAAAATCCTCAATGATCTCCTCAATTACCACATCCTCCTTTGCACATGGAATTGTAGACCTTCGTTCTACTCACTCAGGATTGTAGGAGTCCTTCCTACTCTCACCTCAGCACGCAGGACTGTAGACATCTATTCTACTCTCTCAGGATTGTAGTCTTCCGTCCTTCCCCCACATTAGCACTTGAGATTGTAAACCTCTATTTTACAACCTCAGGATTGTAGGCCTTCGTCCTACTCCCATCTCAACACTTGAGATTATAAACTTATGTTCAACAACCTCGGGATTGCGGGCCCTCGTCTTACTCCCAGCTCAACACTCGAGATTGTAGACCTTCATTCTACTCCCTCAAGATTGTAGGCCAACATCCTACTCCCACCTCCGCACTCAAGATTGTAAACCTTCGTTCTACTCCCTCCAGATTTTTGGCCTCAGTCCTACTCCCATCTCAGTACTTGGGATTGTAGACCTCCGTTCTAATCCCTCAGGATTGTACGCATCTGTCCTACTCCCATGTTAGCTCTCAGGATTGTAGACCTCCGTTCTATCCCCTTGGGATTGTAGGCCTCGGTCCTAGTCCCACCTCAGCACTCGGGATTTTAAACCTTCATTCTATTCCCTTAGGATTGTAGGCCTTTGTCCTAGTCCCACCTCAGCACTCGAGATTATAGACCCCCCTTCTACTATATCAGGATTGTAGCCCTCAGTCTTACTCCCATCTTAATACTTGGGATTTTAGACCTCCATTCTACTCCCTCGCGATTATAGGCCTCCGTCCTTCTCCCATCCTAAGACTTGAGATTGTAGACCTCCGTTCTACTCCCTCAGGATTGCAGGCCTTCGTTGTACTCCCACCTCAGTACTCAGGATTGTAGACCACCGTTCTACTCCCTCAAGAATGTAGGCCTCCGTCCTACTCACAACTCAGCACTCGGGATTGCAGAACTACGCTATACTCTCTCGCAATAGTAGGCCTTTTTCCTACTACCATCTATACACTAGGGATTGTGGACCTCCGTTCTACTCCCTTGGGCTTATAGGCCTCTATCCTACTCCCATTTTAGTGCTCGAGATAGCAGACCTCCATTATACTCCCTTGGGATTGTAGGCCTCCATCTTACTCCCACCATAACACTCGAGATTGTACACCTTCATTCCACTCCCTCGAGACTGTAGGCCTCTGTACTTCTCTTACCTTAGCACTCAGGATTGTAGACCTCGTTCTACTCCCTCAAAATTGTAGGCCTCTGTCCTACTCCCACCTTAGTACTTAGAAATGTAGACCTCCATTCTACTCCCATGGAATTGTTGGCCTCCGTCTTACTTCCATCTCAGCACTCGAGATTGTAGACCTCTATTCTACTCCCATGGGATTGTAAGCCTCCGTCCTACTCCCTTTCCATTACCTCTTAGGTTGGACGTGAGTCCTTTAGCCTTCCTTCCTAATGTGACACCCTTCGCTACCTCTTGACTTTACTGTGAGTCCTAAAGCTTTCCTTCTCATTATATCATACCTTCTCCTCAATCCAATCTCTTCATATAGCCTTAATTCTCAAAATTTTCTTAAAGTTAAAATCAAGTTTATTTCAACTAAAAATAAAATCTTTTGTTTAAAATCTAATCGAACCCTCGTTGTGTTGTATGTATCCTACATGGTTGTCTCTAGAAATCCACCTTCCAATCCTAAATGAGAGTCCCTGTCTACTTTCCAACAGAAACCTTTTTCATTTTCTTTTTTCTTTACTCAAAGCATGTTGGCTTAGGCAATTGTGTTGGTTTTTTTATCCTTTCGATCAACATTAACATGTGAGGTGGGCTTGCTTGGCTTACCACACCTATTGGGGGTTCATTTTCTTACCTCACTTTTGGTTGAGTTCTAGTCGCTTCCTTAGAAGCCTAGGATCTAGCCACAGGACTTTTTTGTTGACTATTCTAAGTAAACTAGTGAAGGAACTCTCACCATTTAAAATTCTTAAATTCTTCTTAGCTCATCCTGAAGTTCCACATGTTTCTTCTAACCTCTAGCATATAATAGGTGGAGACAATATGAGTGAGTGCAAGAAGACTCCCCATATTTGGTCTTAGGGTTAGCCCTGAGTGGTGAGGTCTTGGTCAATGTTGTACACACACACTTTATACCACTTACCTTCACTTACAACCTAAACCCTTAACCAAACATGCTTAGCCTTGTTCCCCTACTCTTTTGGAAACTCATGTGGTTGGTCCCCCAAACCCTTAGCCCTAGGCTAGGAGTTGGATAAGACCAACAGATGGAGGATCTAAAATGGGAGTTCCCTTAGTTTCATGGCTTAAAAAAGGGTAATTTTCTGATTAACATCCTCAATTGATCCCATCCTACCCAAATACCCAATTTAGCCATTTACCCCCAAACTTTCTCAAAATTACGACATTACCCTTGAAACCCTAAATTTAAAAAAATTACCCAATTTAACCAATTTTGTCCAAAAATCATCCCAAAATCTTTTAAACCACTCAAATTGCCCAAAACATTCCAAAATTTCCAAAATTCCCAAAATACCCCCAAAATTACAAAAAATACCAAAATGCCCATGGTGGCCCAAGCTTTCCAAAAACCTTCCAAATCATTCCAAGAACTCCTAAAACCAATCTTGACCAATCTTGAAGTCCATTTTGACCACTTTGAGTAATTTGGGCCAAAATCCCAAATTTGCCCTTTAAGGCCCAATTACCACAAATCACCCCCAATTTCCACCAAATTGATTTCAAAATTCCCAAATTCAAATTTAAACTCAATTTTTTCATGTCTAAACCCAATTGAAACTAAATTTTAGCCCGATTGAGCCAAATTTCAAACTCAAATTCCAAGCCCATTTTAAACCCCCAATTTGACAATGTCCTCAAATTTCACCAAATTGAATGCCTTAACCTATCCAAGTTTTCCAAATTTTAATTATAAACTTTTCACAATATTCCTGATTGGTTGTTGATGTCGAACTCCTCTCCACCTCAGCTTATTGTCACCAGCCAATCAAAGCTTGAGCCCTCCCCATTGACCATTACTATAAAAGCCACTCCTCATGGATAAAGGGGAGATGATCAAATTATTTGGGGAGACAATACAAAATTCTCACTAGAGCTTTTCCAAGTCTCCCTAAGATCATTCCAACCATTTCCCCCACTGAAATCCACTGTCAACCCTAATTGTTAATTCAAAATTTAGGTCTTTCTCTATCATCACATTAAACTCCATTAAACTCCAAATTGAATCACACTTAAGCTTTGTCAGACCAAACGTGCAAGTTCCCCATCAAAACCCCTATCTATTGATCCCTCTAACCCACCTCTAGACCAAGGCTGCACCACCCTCTGATCAAAATTAGACTTAGAACTTACACCAGCTAAAACCAACACTTTGAGGAGGTTCTTTCGACTCTACCAAGGCTTCCACAACCATTCAATCAAGGACTCAATCTTGTGCAAAGGCAATAGGGTTGCAATATCAATGAGGAGCTTGGAGCTAACTTTGAGGGCATCATTCGACACCAGCAAGTGGATCTACAACAGCAAACCTCCTCTCTTAGAATTAAACAACAAGCCATTGGGTTTCAAGGTTGTTTTCCTAGTGCAACATAAATTCTCACTCTATATTTAGGCTGGTTTCAAGGTTGTTTTCCTAGTGCAACATAAATTCCCACTCTATATTTAGGCTTTTTCATAATTATGTTGTGCAATTTAAGCCCTAACTCATCTTAGGCTACAAGTTTATTAAGAAATAAATCCTCTTATCTTCTAGGCCATTAGCATGACTGCGTCATGCAAATGTAAGCATTAGCAGGATAGAACATTCAATAATTTTCTTCTCAAAATTGAAGACAAACCATATGATAGCTTGAGAAATCACCGAAATTCTTGTCAGGATTCGTGACATCCCCTAGTTTTCTCTCTTTGGTTTCCATATTAATTATTCCAAACTTGTTCCTTTCCCATTTGACACTCCTTTGTCTGACCATTGAAAAGTCCCACCCTTTCAAATTCTTGAAGGCAATATTATTTTATCTAAATCGAGAGATTTCTTAAGTGACCTCGGTCATTTAAGATGTAATTAACTATATGAGTTTCCCTTATAGGAAACTTTAGAATCTAGCGTAATATAAAACTTGTCTAATTGTTCATATTAGATAGGGGAACTTGTCGATCAACATAAATGGTTTCGCAGACTAAAATGGATTTCATAAGATCTTTAGTTTACTTAAACAACCCTCATTAACAATGTGTCTATTCTTCGAGATGGATGCATCACTTGCGGTGTTGTGCTTTCTTACTTAAAATATTATTTATATGAGATTGGTTTGGTCTCATATACTATATATAAGATTTCACTTGGAGAAGGGGTTCCAGGTGGGAAAGGCTTGATAGAATGCTAGGTAATTCTAAATGGGTTCAAACCTTGCCCTTTACCATCATTTCTCATCTGGCCATGGCTGGTTCTGACCACAGGCCTCTTATATGCCCATTCAAAATGTTGAAAGCCCCAATAAAGCTCCTTTCAGATTTCAAAATATGTGGACTCTACATCCTAAATTTGTTGAGGAAGTCGCTAAGGTATGGAGGTCTGATGGAGAGGCTAATCTCTGGAATAATCTGTGGAAACTACAAAAGAAGGTGGCAGCACATCTGAAGCAGTGGAATTGGGACACTATTGGCAATATACATGAAAACCTGATTAAAGCCCAAAGTAAAGTTATTAATATGGAAAAGAGTTTTGAAAGGGGTTTAAATTCTGAAGTTGACCTTCATAAAGCTAATGAAGAGCTTCTAATGCAGATTAACTATTCTGAAAGATTTTTGAAGCAGAAGGCTGCTGTTACCAGATTTATTGAGGGAGATAGAAACTCAAGTTATTACCATGCTTGTATCAACTTCAGAAGGAAAAACAATATGATTTTATCTATCAATGATTCTTCTGGTAATTGCTTGCCTGATGCTGAGGCTATTTCCTACGATGCTGTACATTACTTCCAAAATCTTTTTAATGATAAGTCATCTTCTCAAACTCAGATCAATATTGAGCTCTTCTCTGATTGTCAAGAATATGTCCACAGTTTGGAACTAAAGAATATTCCCTTGGAAGGAGAAATTAAAACTGCTCTGGATTCTATTGATGACCATAAGGTGGCTGGCCCTGATGGCTTCTCTGCTAAGTTTTATAAGGCTACTTGGAATATAATCTGTGGGGAGTTTGTTGCTGCAGTGGAAAGCTTCTTTAAAGGTATTGATCCCCCTAGGCACTTTACTGCTTCCACTAAAACATTGTTTCCCAAAAATTCCAGCAGGGTTGGGTGGGGTGATTTCAGACCTATCAGCCTAACAAATGTTACTTCTAAAGTAATCAGCAAGATAATTGGCACCAGGCTTCAACCTCATCTTCAGCAACTTATTAACAATAATCAGGCCGCTTTTGTGAAAGGCAGGAAAATTACCGATAACATTTTTTTGGCTCAGGAGCTGTTGCTGAATCTTGATAGAAAATGTAGAGGCAGTAATCTCATTCTTAAATTAGATATCCAAAAGGCATATGATACAATGGCATATGATACAATTAACTGATGATACAATTAACTGAGATTTTATCTTGGCTACTTTAAATGCTAGGGGTTTCTCAAGAGCTTTTATCAATCTGATTAGTAGATGGCTTATTTATAATAACCACTCTATCTTAATTAATGGCAAGAGCTAAGGTTTCTTCACTGCTTCTAGAAGAATTAAACAAGGAGATCCATTGTCCCCAACAATCTTTATTCTTGCTATGGATTATCTTCCTAGGCTTCTAAAGCAAATGTTTGTCTCTTCTCCTCATTTGGCCTATCAGCACAGATCCAATATTGGAGTGAGTCACCTGTCCTACGCAGATGATATTATTATTTTCTTAAAGGCTACTAAGAATACTGTGAAGTCTCTTTATCAAGGAATCAAGCACTTTCAAAGAACATCTGGTATGCATCTTAACAAACAAAAATGTCAAATTTTTACTAGCTCACACATTCTTCCATAGCATAAGCAATGAATTGCACAGCACACTGGCTCTAGCCTGGCTTCTCTACCAATCAATTATCTTGGAGTCTAATTAATTAAAGAGAGAGCCAAGTAAACTCAGTTTAATGGTGTTATTGATCATATTCAAAATCAGCTTCAATGTTGGACCAATTCCTTCCTTTCAAATGGAGGTAGGATCACTCTCCTTAAAAGCATTTTAACTTCCATCCCCTCCTATGCTCTTCAAATGTTCATCATGAAGAAGGGGACTCAAATTATGCTGGGCAGAATTTTTAATAAATTCCTGTGGGCAGGACAGAAGAAATAGTTTCATTGGTTGGCTTGGCAAAAACTTTGTCAGCCTCTACATGCAGGTGGTTTGGGTTTTAAAGATTTTCAGCAAGTAAGTTTTATTAATCTTTGTAAACTATGGATTAAGTTAGAGACCAAGACAGTCTATGGGCACTGTTTATGAAGGGGAAGTACTGCAGGGCATTACATCCTAATTTGGCTAATAAAAAATTAGGTGATTCCAGGATGTTGACAAAATTACTGGAAGTCAAAATTCAAGTTGAAAACTTATTTATTTGGGAGCTTGGAGAAGGGAAAATCAATTTTTGGTTAGACAAATGGGCTTGGAATGGGGAGAAGTTGTCTTGTGCCACCTCCAATCCCAACTATCTGACAAAGGTGAATGAATCTTGGACTGAAAATCAGTGGAATTGCCATCTGCTATCTACCATCTTAAATGAAGAGCAGATGTATTGGGTTAAGAATACAACAATCAATCCTGCACAAAAAGATAGAATCATTACTAGAAAAGCCCCCTCACAAAAGCTTTCAATAATTCTATCAGTGTCAGCCTCTCCTGTGGGGGAAAACTATTTGGGGAAAGTGGTTAACACCTTCCATGTCTTTTTTCTTCTAGAGGCTTTGGCAATGTTTACTTCCTAGTGATGATATTTTGAAGATGAAAGGGCTCAGGGGACCTTCATGCTGCTGCCTGAGTAGTGAGGCAGAAGTAAGTTTGGAACATATGTTCTTCTCTTGCAATGTCTTTCAAAGAATTTGAACTAAACTTTTGATTCAGCTCAACATTGATATTCTGAAAGTCAGTTGGGAAAACTTTTTGTGGTGTTGGAAGGAATGGCTGGAAGCTAAGTTGATAATCATTCCATGTATTGTTACCCGGTTCATCTAGATGTGTACAAACCAAGTAAAGTTTAACAACATCAAAGCTATGGAAAAGTCTGTGGTTTTTAATTGTACTTCCTATTTACAAAAGATTAAAAATACCAAAATTTTCCCAATTTTTTCCATAATTGGATGCCTAATGCGATAGACATGAAGCTTTGCAAGCCAACTTATGTCCTTTGGACCCCCCTCCTCTTGGGTGGCTGAAGGCCAATACTGATGGTAGTTTCTCTAAGGATTCTTCTGGTGTTGGAGGTATTGTTAGAAACTCTCAAGGAAAGTGTGTTATTTACTTCTCCTCTCCATCTTGAGCTTATAATGCACTTGAAACTGAGATGATATCCATTTACTGGCTATTTAGATAGCCATTTATTGGCTATTTACCTTGCCAATCATTGCAACATCACAAAATTGGTGGTTGATTCTGATTCCAGTAGATGTTTCAGAATACTAAAATAAAAAGAAGCTGCCCGCTGGAATATTATTAGATGGAATAATAAAATTAAGAGTCTATTGAAAAATGTTGAAATGAAATTCCAACACATCCTTAGAGAAGGCAACAATCCAACACACAGTTTGGCAGTAAGAGGGAAGGAAACAGAAGCGATTTCTGTAGGGACTATACCTCCAGATCGATTAGCTCTCCTTCTACATGGAGACAATTTGTTCATTCCTTATCTTCATTGTAGGGATTTATCTATATATTTATACTGGTATATATACAAAGATATATATATATATATATATATACCTACACCTTATTGTAAGCAGATTAATACAGACTAACATTGTAGGGAGTGTTGGGTTTGTCATGGGTGGTCTACCCACTTATTTTGTAAATCCCTTTTTTAGATAAACTCATACATTGATAATGTGTCCATGCCTCTCATGGTCCAGATTACCCATCTTCCGTTGTCCTACTATGCTCATTTCTTTCTATTTCTTTCTTGGGCAAGTACAGGCAAGTACAGTCAACTCTTTTCTGATTTTAGGACCGTCTGTTTAACCATCTTTTAACAGAGAGGTTTAGGACTACTTTAAGGCTTTTTCTTTTTGTGTGTAGTCGGACCCGCAATAAGTACGTTGGTGGATTAGTTGAATCTGGGCAATGTGTGTTGTGAAGTTGGTTTGATACGAGGTTCTAAACTTTACCTTTTCATAATATCTTTCAGATTTGGTTTACTACTTGGCAAATCGAGCCAAGTAGTTATGTCTCTTCACCCTAATTTAATTTAAATCAAAACTCTTTAATGATATAATCACAAATAAAGAATAAATTTGAAAATGAAAATAAGAAAGGATGTGCCCAGTTCAAAGATTGACCTTCGTAAGTTTTTGTGCATGGACAAGAATTATGTGGTATTCGCTGATACTACCTCTCAGAACTTTCTTTTTGAAGCTGCTACAATGGTTTTCCTAACTCTCACCTTTTCCTACAACCTGCCTACATACCACAATTCCCATAAAGTTGATTTGATGATCAAGTTCAATCTGGATTCGACGAGCTCATGCTCGACAAAGACCCATTTTTTGTCAGGAAAGTTACCACCCTCGATATTCAGAAGCCATCTATTGAATTTGATTTGAACTACTGCCAGAACTTCCCTTCTTAGAAGAAGGCAAAGATTCCTTCCGCCCTAGCACCAGTTAGGTCTATTATTTTATACCCATAAGATCTGTCACTCCCATGTCGAGGAGAGTCGTTACACTTACAGCTGCCGGATTGACCGATGTTTTGCCTACTGCATCATCTACCAAAGGAAAAAAAAGTTTTGATTGATGAAGATTCAGTTGATGAATTTGATGCATTGCCATCAGTATTTGAGATTGGTTCCAATTCAAGGACTGGAACACTAACCAAATCACAGAAAAGAAACCAAAACCTCAAGATCCAGAGAATCGCCAGGGTCCAGGCAACATAATTATTATCTGTTGATGAGATTCCTTAGTATTAGGAACTCTGATTACTTGTAGGAAACTTTAAAACCTAGTAAAGTTGATTTGATGATCATGTTTGAATCTAGATTCGACGAGCTCATGCTCGACAAAGACCCATTTTCTATCATGAAAGTTACCACCCTGGATGTTCAGAAGCCATCTATTGAATCTTATTTGAATTGCTGCCAGAACTTCCCTTGTTAGAAGAAGGCAAAGGTTCTTGCCGCCCTAGCACCAGTTAGGTCTATTATTTTGTACCCATAAGATCTGTCACTACCATGTCGAGGAGAGTCGTTACACTTACTGCTTCCGGATTCACCGTTGTTTTGCCTACTGCAGCATCTACCAAGGGAAAAGAAGTTTTGATTTATGAAGATTCAGTTGATGAATTTGATGCATTGCCGTCAGTATTTGAGATTGGTTCCAGTTCAAGGACTACAACACTAACTAAATCACAAAAAAGAACCAAAACCCCACGATCCAGAGGGTGTCCAGGGTCAAGGCAATAGAATTATTATCTGTTGATGAGATTCCCTAGCATTAGGAACTCTGATTACTTGTAGGAAATTTTAGAACCTAGCTTAAAATAAACCTTGTCTAATTTTTCATATTAGATAAAGGAAATTTATCGGTCAACATAAAGGTTTTGCAAACTAAAATGGATGTCATAAATTCTTTAGTTTATTTAATCAAGCCTCACTACTAAGTGAAATGTCTATTCCTCAAGAAAAACGTATCACTTACGGCGTTGTGCTCCTTTATTTAAACAATTGTCTATATGGGATTGGTTCAGTATCATATACAAAATTAGAAGAATATTTTCCAAAATTATAATATATATTATATTAAATCAAATATCTTATCTTTTTCCCAAAAAGGCGAGGACAGTCAACGGGAGATAATTGAAGAAATATTATACAAGTTGATGTTCTCCAAGAAAATTTTTTAAAGTAATACTTGCTTTGAGGATGGCTATTTAACAAACGTCTATGACTGGGTCCAAGATTTGCAAGATTTATAATAAAATTAATTTGGACAAAATGAAATTTAAAATTTGCATCTATAAATCTTTTGTTTAAACTTTGAATCCCACAAAGTTAAATTAAATAAAATGCTTGCACATGTATAACTTAAAATCCACTTAATAATAATTGTTCATATTCTTGTTCACTTTGAATTAAGTAATGATGTTTTCCTATTTTTTTGCAGGCAAATGTCAGGTCAGAGGCTGATTTTCTCATCTAATGACGGCTTGAATCTTGCACTTGATGAAGAGAAGGAAGCCAAGGATAGCGTTATAAATGTTGACTTGGATTATGGCCAGGTCAATGTGGATTACGAGGCCCCCCCAATGAATATAGTTTATTGTCGAGAAGCAACGGGCTACAATCACTGTTAAGAATCAGAACTATAGAAGACTCTACATTGAAGAGAAAGAAGGCAGAGAAAGTTCCAGCTACACAGATCCAGATGGAAAGGGCCGCTCACCTGTAGTGGATGATTACAACACCTACAAGGGATTTAGTCAGTACTTCTGTAGAGAGAGTTCCAGATGCACTGTTAAGAAGGAAACAACACAAAAATGCCAACTGTTGCAAACACAAAGCCTTGAAGCAACTGAAAAATAGATGTGTCAGGGAAGTAGCCATGAGGCTTAGTTTGATCATGAAGAGTAAGTCTATGATCCGAGCTTGAGAGAGACTTCCACCAGCCCTCCAGTCATAGAGAATGATCCAGAGACATTTACAGAGCCTAAGCCACCGGCAATCCCCAATGAGCTTTTCACGGGATTCCCTACTTATATTGCAGAAATTATAAGAAAGACACTGTCAGTGGGAGCATTTACAGAATGCCGAAAGTGTATTGTCCTCCACCTGGAGCGTTACGGGACATTGGAACAATATACAGCCGATTCCATGATTTTTAGATGTGCAAAGCATCCAGATGTGGAGCCGTATATACCAAGGATTTTAGTGCAGCAATAATTATGAGTTGCTTCAAAGTCCAAGTCAAAGGAGCCATTTTGATAGTTGCAGAGAATCCCCAGGTCGGAGCTGGAGTAAAGAGCAAGTTCCAGAAGCAAGAGTTTGAATTCTATGAAGAAATTGAGGGAAAGTACATTAATATCCTGGAGGGACTTCAGTTACTAACTAGATTGTTCTCTGACAGAGATGAAAGAAAGATCCTTGACTGAGTTTTTGATCTAAGAGACAAAGGCCAAGCCAGTTTGCTGAAGAAGAAGACGTATTCTGAGCCACATAAGTGGATGCGCGATAAGGGAAGAAGCAATATTCAATGTGGATGTTGTTATAATTTTTTTAAGAATAGGCAAAGGAACTCCTCGACATTTTGAGATATGATAAGATGGATCCTTTGCCATCCATATTAAAGAAAAGGATTAAAAGGATGGTGAGGTGGAGTATATTACCAATGGATTGCATCCCAAATAGTTGCATCATAAATATTTATAAAAAAGGAGACTGCATACCTCCCCACATTGAACATCATGACTTTGTCAGGCCATTTTTTGTAGTTTCCTCTATGACCAAGTGCAACATCCTATTTAAGAAAGAGATAGACATTGTTGGCCTCCAAGGATTCAAGGGTTCAGTGGAGATTCCACTACCGATTGGTTCAATGCTAATTTTGAAAGGAAATGGAGCAGACTTGACAAAGCATTGCATTCCTAGAATGCCACACCACAGAGTATCAGTCACATTGCAAAGAATCAATGACAACAAAGTATCGTATAGATTTCAGCCAGACCTGGAGTTGCAGGAGTTATGCCTGTACAAGCTATGAGATAGCTAAACCTCTATGTATACGCAAAAGTAACTCTTGTCCCAGAGCGTGGTTAAAAAGGATAGCTTGATCACAAGCCTACCTTAGAGGATGGTCCACCAAACCCTTAGGCTTAGTCCATGGTCAAGCTAAGACCAATACATGGAGGATCCAAAATGGGATTTCTTTGATCTCATGGCACCATAAGGTTAATTTTTTTATTAACATTTCCATTGAACCCCAATTCGACCAAATTGCCCTATTTTGAGCTTTAGCCCCAATATTTCCCAAAACTACGAAATTTTCTTTGAAACCCAAAATTTTCAAAAATGACTGTAATCCTTTAATTTATCCAAAAATCATCCCATACTAATTGAATCATCCCATACTAATTGAATCATCCAAATTACCCAAAACACCCCAAAATTGCCAAAAATCACAAAAAATTCCTAACTTCACAAAATTACCAAAATGCCCTTTGTGTCCAAAAAAATTCCCAAAGACTCCCAAATAACTTTAAACAACCCCAAAACACTTCCAAAATCAATCTTGACCACTGAGTAGGTCCAATTTGGCTAAACTGACCAATTTTGACAAAAATCCCAATTTTAGCCCTAAATGACTAAAATCTTCAAATCCATCACAAATTCCACCAAATTGATTTCAAAATTTATTTCAAATTTCCCAAATTTTAAATATAAACTCAATTTCATCATGCCCATGGCCAATTGAAACCCATTTCAGGGCCAATTGAACCCAATTTCAAACCCAAATTCCAAGCCCAATTTAAACCCCAAATTGACAACGATCCAAAATCCCATCAAATTGAGCCCCCTAGCCTATCCATTTTTTCCATTTTTGGATTCTAAATTTTTTATAACATTCCTCTAGACCAACTTGAACCTTCAATTTGCCTTGAATTAGCCTCAAACCTAGCCCAAATCGAACTCACACCAAAATCCCCAACTTTGCTCCAAATTTCAAATCCCTCCAAATTGAACCTCATAGCCTCTCAATCTTCAACCCATTTGATTTCCAAATATCTCATGACAATTTTCTAAACTAAATTGATAATTAAATTGGACTAGTTCCAAGCTCTAGCCAAGCATAAACCTAAGTCCAAGCTAACTCATACATTTTGAATCCAAACCCTAAACCCATATGGAGCTACTTGGTTTGACCAACCACCTCAACAGCCACTTGGACCCTAAGAACAAACCTAAATGCTCTTATCCCACCATAAAGGTTTCATGTACCAAAGTTTCCATGATTTTTGGGATCCTTTTACATTTTTATGCAAATGAAACTTGCTTAAACTCACATGATTGAACCTCCATCCTAATCCCAATTAAATCTCCCATATGTTTCATTGAGCCATCTAGCCACCTCCCTGACCTTTCCGGCTAGCCTAGTGGCTAGAAAACCTAAAATTGGGAGAACCTCCCCCTTGATTTGAACCCAATTGAGCCCATTCTTTTGTGGCTAACTCTGATTGGCTATTGACATCGTTTAGCCCTCCACTTACGCTCCATTTTGCACCCACTGGCCAGCCCAATTGGCAACCTCTCCCTCCTCTATTTAAACCACCCTCTTCACGACTAAGAGAAGAGTACTGCCATTTTCCTAAGCAGAGCTTTCTAAATTATTCATCGAGCCTCTTTAAGTTTTTCTAAGATCATTCTAACCATTTTCCTTTGCTGAAATTCGCAGCCAGAGCTCAATTTTGAGCTCAAAAACTAGGATTATTTATGTCCCTCAGCCAAACTCCATAAAACATCAAATTTATTCTCCCAAAAGATTACTAAAACCAAATGAGGAAGTTTCTCACCAAAGCTCCATCATTTTGAGCACTCTAACCCACTCAATGACCAAACGCAGATCACCCTTCGATCAAACTCTTGCCTAGGCCTAACATCAACTCAAATTGGTGCTTAGAGGAGCTTTGTGGAGTCTTAACAAATGTATACAACCAATCTAATTCAGGCCTCACCTCTTGGGCAAAGGTATAACTCAGAAACCCTAAAAATTCCCTCGATTTCATTAATTGTGAAGAGAATGTTTTTTTCATAAGTATATACCTGTATGGATATATTTGTCTTGATTAGATGAAGCTATAGGAACAAATCAAGAGTGATTTGGTTAAGTATCAAACAAGGTCAAAGTTCTTTAGTATGGACTGTTCTCAGTTTATAATAGATAAGGATGATGAATGGATGATGTCCAATCACGTGCAAATTGATCCAATGACAGAGAAGAAGTCGGATGAAGGATTGTTTCATAAAGTGTGGGCCATGCGACAGTGAATCCGGAAGGCAGCATTGAAAGGGAGTGCTAAGCGTGTGCTTTTAGAGCCACTGACGATGAGTCAGATTTCGCATAGATAAGTTGAAAAATAGGGTATTTTTTTCTCAAATTAATTAAAAAACTTTAAAAACTCATACTTTGGTGTCGAAAAATCATAAAAATAAATGAAAACACCCTCATGCTCACTGAATATAGGAGAATACTATGAAACAAAAATAAAAATTAATTGACATGTCTTTTATTTTAAATTAATTAAATACTCTCTAAAATGAAATGTTTTAATTTTAATTAAGTAAATAGTGGACACTAGGACTTGAAATTTTAGGGGTTTATTCCTCATGTCAGTGAGGGTGTCCCCTAATTTATAAGGTCAGAGGTCACCTTTATCTTTGAAACCCTAATTTTTAAGCCAAATTGTCTATCTTTGCCTAAAATAATTATGTAAATTATAATATAAGTCAAAAAAATATGGTATTTGTTTTGGTAGGTTCTCTGTGTTCAGAAGACTCTATGAAAAATAAAAACTATGTTAATAATTTGTGTGCATTACTATTGTTGATTAAGTCATTTTAACTCATTAAAATTAAAATAAATATAACATAATTCAAAATTACAAGAAATGATTCCACACTGTAAATAATGATCATTTCAACTGACTGTAAAAATTTGAAACTCATTTGAATTGATTTGATTACCAAAGTATTTTTTCAAGTAAAATGGGATTTTTGTATTAAAATAATTATAATAAATTAACTATAATTATAATAATTATGAAAAATGATTTTCTGAGTTCCTTGCGATTAGGGGCACCTCAAAAAAATTATATTGTAAAATAGATAATTCATTTTTGAGATATTTTTGGATTTAAAAATAATTAAGAATTGCAAAAATATCAAAATGCCCAAAAATATTTCTAATTCTTCCTTGATCTGGGACCCTTTAAAATATTTTTGTTCTGATTTTTCTAATTTAGTTAGTATTTTTGAATGCTAAAAAGGTATTTTCCTTAATTTCTCATTAAAATCATTATAATAAATAAAATAAAAATTTTAGAAAAGAAAACTTATTTCTTTGAGTTCTTTTGACTTAGAGAGATTTAATAAAAGTACAGAAAATAATTCTTGAAATTAAAGCTTATTTTCTATTTAATTAATCATTAAAAATAAATAAATAATTATAATAATTAAAATATACTCTAAAAAATCATGACATTTGGTCGAAGTGGTCCTCTGAGTTCGGTGAACCTTCAATAATTTTCCCATGAATAAAAGCCTTACTTTCATTAGTTAAAAATATTAATATTAAAAATCATATTTTTGAGCTAAAATAATTATTGAAATTAAATAAAATTTAGAAAAATGATAATTTCTCCACTAATATTTTAATTGTCCCATGTGTGGGGTACCATAAAAATTCCAAAGTCATTTCAGTTGTATTTAATGAGTTATGGAGTGGAGAGTCCATGGGAAAAGTGGTAATTTGGAGATTTTTGATACCTTAATTAAACCTTAGGTTAACCAAAGGTTAAATGGGCTATTTTGATCATAATTAACTCTTTTGGATGTTTGAAACATAAGGGTTTAGGCGGTAGAAACTAACTTGTCATCTTTTCATGATAAGGCTAAAATCATAAATTTAAAAATTGTTATGACTTTGAGGTTAATTCAATTGGATGATACTAAGGTAGTGGGCTTAAGCTAAGAAGATACTAATTCACTTATTTAAAGCCCTTTCTAATTAGTTATTAGATGATAAATATGATCTTTTAATAAGAATTAAGTACTTCTAATTCAACATTTTAATCATTATCCCGAGATTAGATTTAACAGTGTAGTAGTGAGCTAGGCTTGATATTTAAGCTTGTTCAATGAGGTCTAGAAAAGATAAATATGATTGATTAATGAACACAATTAAACAGTAATAGCTCAAGTTCTGTGGTGTGTACAAGATGCTTAGTTACTTAAGCTGGCTTGAGGGGCATCCACATACAAAAATCTTAAGTAAAACATCAAGTGAATGTTTGAGTACCCCACTTTTGGGATAATTGAAATATTAATGTCCATTGAGAAAAATATAAAAATGAATCATCATTAAATCTAAGTTCAATATCAAATGATTAATTGAATAATGTAATAAGTTCAAATGAACTCGAAACATGTCAAAGTGTTCTAAAAGTTGTTAGGGTTATGTCGTGAACACTTTTATGATCATTTGGATATTTGATATTTTGAAGGACAATTAGACAATTAAACTTATTATTCTTTGCTCAATAAAATCATCCATTAAAACTTTTAGGGACCCACCAAGTTATACCTCGGGACCCGATAATTCACCTAAATTAATAAAAATACTGTGCACTACTTATCCTATTTTAATTGACCCAATGCTCAAGGATTTGAGTCTTCTCTAAGGTATTTAAATCCTTATGAGCAATTGAGGATATTATTTTTCCAACATATGGATCATCGGGCTTGTGTAAGTCTAATTGCTAGGTGGCTAGAGAAATGATGATAATGGTAATGTGTGTTAAAACGAGGGATGCGATGTGGGTATTTGGAATAGTATCTCCTACCTCAAGAACCTTTAATAAAAGGAGAGGATAAGGCCCTATGGTACTATTCAACGACTCCTGAGAAGATGATTACCCTCGATACTCTTAGGTTATTTGTAGTCCTAGCTTGATTAAACTGATTAACCTGTGGACTACGCAACTTCACAAAATACTTACAAAAATAAACTTTATTTGCATGATAAAAAAATTTTTCTAGGCATGAAAGTTAAATTTAAAAATGAAATTATTTAAAGGTCCATGGTTAGTCACTTGGATCGAGGGTAAAATTACCCTCCGTAATTGATTAGGTTGGAAGCTCTCTCTTAAGGTTGGGAAGCACCTTTACCTAGGCCTTACACCTAGTTCTGGTCTTCCATATGTGATTGAGGGTTTTCTTTTCACACGTGTTTCATTATGAATATTTTTTTTGGTTTTTCAATACCAGATGTATCTGTTTACTTTCTTACAAATTTTTTTGATTCCAGTAAATATATTCTACTTTATGATGCTAACCATGTAGTTGGAGTAGCCAGAAGATGACATGTACGCATTTATATTTTTTGCACTACAACTTTATTTCTTTACTTTATAAGCATTTTTATACCTATACCTATATTTTCTTACTTTACCTGCAAAACTATTCCAAAATTAAAAATTAGAAAATTTGTTTTCAAAATTAAAATTTATTTTCAAATTAAAATAAAATAACAATTTAATAATACATCATCTTTAGTTTATGGGAGTCTCTCGGATGAGGTAACCCATGGTTGCTAACGGATCTCCTCAGGATCTGTGACATCCCCTCATTTTCTCCCTTTGGATTCCATAATAATTGTTCCCAACTTGAGCCTTTCCCATTCGACACTCCTTTGTCCGACCATTGAAAATTCATACCTTTTGAAATTCATGAAGACAATAATTTCTGATCTACAGCTAGAGTTTTCTTAGTTAATCTTGGTCACTTATGATGTAATTAACTATAAGGGTTTGCACTTATAGGAAAGTTTAGAACCCAACTTAATATAAACTTTGTCTAACTGTTCATATTAGATAAGGAAACTTGTCGGTCAACATAAATGGTTTCGGAGATTAAACCATATGTCATAAAATCTTTAGTTTATTTTATCAAGTCTCATTAGTACGTGATGTGTCCATTCCTTAGGATAGATGCATCATTTTCAGTGTTGTGCTCATTTATTTAAAGTATTATTTATATGAGATTGATTTGGTCTCGTATTTTTTAAATTAAATTATTATTTTCCAAAACCACCCACCCACACACACACACACACACACACACAAATATATATATAATTATTTATCACACCTTTTTTATTTGACGATCGAAAAAGAGGTATGTATCTTGTTTGAGTATCAAATAGGACAAGATTTATGTATCTTGCTTATGCATCAAAAGAGCAGCCATACAACAAAACATCCTAAGGCAGCAAACTCAAGATACAGTCAAATGCATAAAGAGAACCGATAAAACATGGATCGGTGGTAAAACTAATGCAACATGTCATTCAACTTGATGAACATAACCAACCAAAGCAATCAAGAATATCAAAAGGATAGGTGGTAGGTATCCTGCCTATGCATCAAATGAGCAACCATATGACGAAATAGCCTGAAGTGATCTGCTCAAAACTATTACTGGATGCATAAAGCGATTCGTCCAAACATGGATCGATGGTAAAACTGATACAACATGTTACTCGTCATGGCTGATTGAACCAACCAAACTAGTTGAGCCTATAAATAAAGACGGGATACATCTATCTTTTTTATGCATATCAAAAGTACATAAGGTATGTATTCTAATCACATATTAAATGAGCAATCATATGGCTAAATATTCTTAGGTATCATGCTCAAAGCATAGTCAGACATCAAATTAATCCAACAAAACACTGATTGGTGGTAAAAATGATATGAAATGTTACTTGAAATGTCAGATAAAACCAACCAAAGTATTCTAAAGAAAGTTGTGTTATATGATCGGAATGGTCTAAACCTAGAACTGCTTCCATGAGCACTAGCAAGACAACTCTCATCGGGGATTCTCTAATTTAGCAAGCAAATTCTTTCTAGGGAGGCATCCAATATCTAAGCATAGAAATTTGTTAGTTAGCTGACTGACGCAACATGCCATCTGACAGAGCAGACATAACCAACCAAGATAGTCAAAAATATCAAATATGATATATCAAATATGATAGGAGGTAAGGTAAGTATCCTGCCTATGCACTAGCTGAATGACCACATGGATAAATAGCCTGAGGTGTCATGCTCAAATTATATGTTGGACGCATGAAGTGATATGGGCAAACTTGAATTGATGGTAAAATTGATGCAACATGTTACTCGACGTGGCAGAAAAAACAAACCAAATCATTGAAAGAAAGAATGCAATTAGGTAATCAGGACGGTCTAAACATAAAATTACTTTCACATAAGCACTAGTAAAGTAACTTTCATAGGGGATCAATGGATCAATCGTTGGACTGATACAACATGGTACTTGACCCGACCCATAATTATGCAGTAATTTAACTTTCAAAAGATGGCCAAAAACTTTACCCAATTTATATTTAGCAGTTAGTGTGCAAAATTGATATGTTACAAATTTTAAAATTTTGATTAATAGGTTACACACTAAGGGTACTATGCAAGCATATGAATCATTTTAAGTAATATAATTTTTTCTTTAAAAATCTCAGCATTGATCTCACAAAGAAGCGAGGTAAGAAATCCCTTACGCTGATTCTGGTCAACTACTATCAGGTCTTAGATTAGAATGTCAATTAAATTGGTTTTTCTCAATAGTATTCCTAAATTAAAATCTTAAATCAAAAGATAACTTATATAGATAAATTGGTTTGGAGAATTTTGATATGATGAAGACTACCCTTCTCATGCAATGATCTAGATAATGTTTAAAGATAATGTTTAGGAATGAAATGCTTAAAATATATTGTTGTCAGTGATAAATGGAAGAATATCTATTCTTTACCCTCTTACAAGTGCATAAATAACATTGGCTAATCTAGAGTTACAGTTCAAAATCCTTTATTAGGTTGGGAAGAAACTTGTTGTCACTCTAGGCTTCCTACTATCTGCTTGGAGGCTAACATCTAGCCTTAGTTTTCCAACTTCTAGATTAAATTGATGGTTCTAGCCTATCACTCTAGAATCACCAATTTACGTCCATCAAAACTTATCTCCCTATAATTTGCACTCCTCCTTTGACTTGGCATCGTCTTCCTCTAAAGTGAAGTGTGGTATTCACTAGTTGAATGAAATCATAGCCCTTCAGGGTCATTATCTTTTGCAACGAATTTTAACATTACAAGTGAACAGTTTGTAAAGTAAATTAAGTGCTGGTTAAAATACCATTACATTAATGAAATAAGTGAAGACCTAAAAAAATCTAAATTCTTAAACAATTATTTCATTTCATTGCAAAATAAAAGTAAAATGAGGAAAATGACATAAGCTGTAAAATAATTGATAGAATTATTAATTAATTATATGCCAACAAGGAACATATGTCTTCCTACTCTCTTTTGAGTGTATAGGTAAGCCTAATATTCTATTAGATTTATGCAACTATCTGTCACCTTGAAGCTCTAATAGAAATAAATCATTAAATTTTATTTCCTTAAAAGTTCATTGCCACCTAAATGACTTTTCCACAACCAACTGGACAATGTGAGTGCACTTATGTTGTAAGATCATTGCTCTCCCAAGTCTTAATTTCACTTAAACTATATTTAAACATAATCTATTTCCATAAGTTAGTTCAGTGAAGTGAAAGAGGTATTACTCATCACATTAAAAAAGAAATAATTTTATTATGAAACAAACTTTCCTAATCAAGCCACTTCTTCATATAAAAAAAAATGAGTAAAAATAACTAATTACAAAATATGGATTAAACACAAAAGAAGACTTTTTTAACAAGAAGTAAATACACTAGAAAGTATTTAGAAGAATTATAAGATCATGAAGAACACAATACTTAGTTTTTCCCTCTGATGGAGTGATGAAAATCTCCACAACAAAGTCTCTCGCTGATTGATGCAATGGTCATACGACTCTTTTACACATATCTCTCATAATTTCTCACTAATCTTTTATACATGATGGAAATCTACATCTCCATATTTTCTCTACACTCATGCTAAAACTCTCTCTAAAAATCCCCCCTTATGAGAGATGCTAGACATCCTTGTTAAAGAGAAGCCAAGAACCTCCTTTTTCTGAGAGACACACCTCTTCACTCCAAGATACACACCTCTTCTCTCTAAGAGACACCCCACTTCATCTAAAAACCTTTCCAAGTGTCAAGATTTATTATACTACTCCATGGGGTGTGCAAGTTGTTTAGAATCTTCCATAACATCCCAAAATACCCATGAATTGCTCAGAAACCCCCCTTAACTGTTTCTGTCATCTTGGCACCATTTTGGGCACCTAGGTGTCATTTTATTGACATTAGAGTTGAGGCACTAGTTTGGGCGCCTGGGCACCACCCTACAGGCATCTCCACCATTTCGCCTCATTTCAGCTCCGTTTTAAACCAAATTGTTATACCTACAAGATAAGCATGAAAATAACATTTCTTCAAAGCATAATTTCTTTCAAAAATATTTCATAAATTTAAAACAGATTAAGCATAGAAAGACATATCAAAATGTGTCAGGTCAGAATTTTCTTCCTTGCTTATTTTGACAATAAATTGCATTATTTTGGCTTCATTTTCTCCAAAAGTCAATTTCTTGTACCTGAAGCCAAAATCATGTAAAATGCCTTTCATTAAAGTTTAATATCATTAAAAATAAGCATAAAAATTTATATGAAAAAGTAGTCTTCTTTTAGGCGTATCAAAATCCCCCAAACTTAAATGTTAATTGTCTTTAAGCAACACTATAAATTTTAAAAATAAAATTGTTAACTTGTGGTTGTGGGTTTCTTTTAGATGACCTAAAATTTTATTTTAGAAATGTTATAATCCAACTTAGGAAATTTCTAGTAAAGTAGATGATATATAAGGTATCAGAACATTTCGTATTAAAATTAGGAAAACTAATTTTATATTAAATTCAGACTTAATTGAAATTTATCTAAACTTAGGATTGTTTGACAAATATTAATTTCAGAATTTTGGAATTCTAAAATGAAAATAATTTTTACTAATACTTTCTGACATTAAGCATAAGATTTATCTTAAGTTTTCTTCCATAGAAAAATTCAAGTGAAATCAATTTCTAGTTAACTCCTATTACTCAAGCTTCTCCTCCCTTCGTCATAATTTTCTTTTCTTTTCTTTTTCTTTATTTTTTTCTTTTTATTTTCATTTTTTGAGGATCTTCTTAATCCTTACTTTTTGTAGGTGAAGATTACTATATCTGAAAAGGCCTTTAATGATTTTGAAGTTCATTATTCCTTTTCTAAAGTTGAAAACTTAATTTCTTTCCTTAACTTAAAATCTAGCATTAGTTTTTGAAAAAGAATTTTCTTAGAATCTAAATTCTTTAAAAATATTATTCTAAAAATCTGTAATTTTTCAAAAGTTCAATTTTCTTACTATAAATCATTAAATCATTTGCCTAGGAATTTCTACTAAATATCTTAACTTTAGTTTAATCCCCTTTACTGACTTTTCTAATATGTTCCTCTATAACATTTATAAAAATTAAAATTTTAGTATCCTAAAGATAAACACCACATACCATATGTCATTTTGAAAAGTGATATTGAATTAAATACATGCTACAAGGCTAAATAAAACTAAGTTTTGATATGATTTTTCTTCCTTCCAAACTTAATTTTAAGCATGCATAACATTAGGTACAGAAAGTATAAGTAGGAAAAAAAACAGTTTAGAAATTCTATCTACCATAAATGTCTATCAAAAATATCTACTATTATTAATCAGAATAGAAACATGTTGAAGAAAGTAAATCTAAACTAAACATGCTAGAATGAAATTGACTAAACAAAAGTCTAACTAGCAAACATGTATTATCATAGGAATATAAAAATGTTCTTCAAGTCCTATATAAAGTTGTAACACAATAACAAACATAAATACAAACACAAATATTAATACGTAAATGAGATCAATTCTTTATCCATCTCATGACATCTTAATTTCTAAATTTTAATTCTCTAGTAAAATCACTTCACTATTTAATTTGGTACATTTAAAAAGCCTTTATAGAGCTAATTCCAGGAACATGATTATCCCTAATTTGTTGGCTCGCAAGCACCAACCTTTGGCATTAGCTTATCCCATTTGTTATGTGCCTTAAATAGTTATAAAGCATAGTGTAAGATCATCCTCAGGCTATTTTTCAACTGGTTTATTGGACCAAATTGAAGACAATAAGATCAGATAAAGGAAGTATAATTTAGATCTAAGTTATAATTTACTTGTTAATTCACTATCACCAGTGAACAAACATAAGTCCAGTAACAACTAGAATTTTTGGAATCATCTCACTCATGTCACAAAAATATCAAATCAATCTACTAACAATCCAAACATCTGCCAGCATAAATCAAATTGATCAATCCATACAAAAGCAAATAAAATACAACACAAACAATCACAACTCACAAACATACTAAATCAAACCACACTGATAATCATGGGTTGCCTCCCACAAAGCGCTAAGTTTAACGTTGCTAGCTCGATAAAGGATTTCCTCCAAAATAAAATTTTCATTTAAGTGAACTCAAATAAATAACTAAATCTTTTCTAGATCTTCAGATTCCTATTAAATTCTCAAACTTTTGTTTTTCTTTCAACTTCACAATTTAATTCTAATTATTGTTCCTCATGTTTCTAGATCCAATATTCTTCTACTGGTATTCTCAATTTGCATATTAATATCATCCTTAAAATTTATAAGAAATGTATCTCTATATGCAAATTCTAGGTCTATTAACGTTTTTTGTTAAATTCTCCCAAGATGATTTAGATTCTAGATCAAATTCCACTAGGATATTCTTCTGTCTCAATTTATCTTTTCTGTCTCAATTTATCTTCAAATTTTCCCATTGGAATTGAGTAAATGGTGGAGGTGGTATTTCTTTATTTATCTTTGTTGAGGAAATAGGTTTTTATATTTCCTTAAGAAATTCTTCTATTGGTTTTCGTTGACAAAATTTTAGGAGTCCTGTGGAAGCTGTCGGTCATTGGAATGGAAATCCGTTTAAATGAAAGAGCACTACATCTCAAGCTATGTATCTATCCCAAAAGATAAACCCATGATTAGAAAATGTACCACATCCGTTTGGTCTGTGAAACCATTTTATTGAAAGCCGACAAGTTTCCTTATTTAACATGAAAAATTAAATAGGGTTTATATTAAGTTGTGTTTTTAAAAGTTTCCTATAAAGGTAATCCCTTATAGTAAATTACATTTTAGATAATTGAATTCAACTAAGAAAACTATGGATAAAAATCAGTGGATATTGTCTTCAAGAATTTCAAAAAATAGGATTTTTCAAAGAGATTGGACAAAGAAGTGTGAAAGGGGAATGACTCAAATTTGGAACATTTTATTTTTGGAATCCAAAGGAAGGAGAACTAGGAGATGTCACGATTTCTGAAGAGAACCTCGGTGACTTCTCAAGCTATCCTACTATTTGGCTTCAATTTAGAGGAAAAATTTTTAAATGTTGCATCCTACCAATTTTATTAATTAGGGCTTACATTCGTGTGAAACGATCACACAAATAGCCTGGAAGATGAAAGGGTTTAAGTCGTGAGGAACGATAACCTCAAAATCCTAAGACGAGTTAAGGCTTAAATTATATAATAAGGCTATACAAAGGCCTAAAGAAAAGTTGAGGAGTTATGTTGCACTAAGTAGACAACCTTGAAATCCTATGCCTTCTTATTTAATTTCTAAGAAGAGATATGTTCTTGTAGATCCTCTTGGTGTGGAAGATGGTTGTGTTGCCCACAATATTTGCTATAAGCTCCTCATCATAACAAGTTCAAATATTCTAATGTATCAAGTTCTGATGTAAAATCAAGTGTTTCCTAAGGTTATGATTATTTAAATATTATGGGGAATTTTAAAGATGATTAAAGCGACACCGATTAGGATCGCACGATTCCTTCATTCTGACACCACTATTTTCTTTGGATTTACTTACTCCAAATAAATTTACTAAACTCAACTGAATGAGTTTCATATTTTCATTAAGACTGTGGAAAATCTCGTTAGCAAATGTAGGTTACCTCCTCCGAGGGATTCTCGATCATCCGATAGAGACGTTTTAATTTAGTTACAATTTTTGTTTTGTTTTTTTTTTTGTGATTAAATTTTGAGTTGTCTTATATTTTGACTGTTGTGGAGCTGAATTTTATCTTGTTTTGATTTGTTTACTTTAATTTTGGTTTCAGTTCCGTGGCTATGCTAAAAGTTTTAGTTTTGACATGCATGGTGAGTTTGTTGTTTAACATCCAAGTTTATGGGCCGAAAACAAGAGACGCTGATAAATAAATTGTAATGCAATAACCTAAAAGTGTATCTATTGATTCTTCTCGTTCCTCCACCTAAAAGGTCAGTATTTACAAAGCATATGTATAATTTTGCAGGAAAAAACAGAGAACACAGGTTTGATGCGTGTCTACCAGATCCTATGTCATACCCTGCTCGGTTCAATTTGTTCATCTCAAGGAATGACTCCATTAAGAAAATTGAAATAAGTGCAAATGTCCTCCGAGATTCCCAAAGGATCATGAAAAGGTCTTGGGTAATACCCTAGACATTTCACAGTCCCTTGAATTGTCTCGAGTTCATTTTTGTCTTATTATGTTTGCTATGTGGTTCACCCGATTCATACCCTTATGCTCAATGAACCTTGATGTTTTGATTATCCCTTTAAGTTTGATAATCATCACTTGATGTTTCCCTTACGAACTATACAGGTAAAGGCCCTTAGGGGCAATCTGAGCTGAATTAAGAAATTTAGCCGTCTTGATTTTCAAAGATGGGCTTATAGCGCTTTGAAAATGTTTTAAATTATTTATAGGTCATTTTCTAAACCTCATTAGAGAAAATTTTGATCAAGCCTAGTTCACTACTAAGCCCTTAAAACTTAATGGGTAGATTTGAAATTTTTTATAAAAAATTAAATATTTATATTTTTAACCTTGATCAAGAATCATAAATCATTTTAAGACCATTAATAGGTGTTTTAACTCAATGGGTTATGATCTTCCAAAATCAAACCCCCAGCCTCAATGTCCTCTTATTTAATTGCTCTTCCAAATTTTATCAATTTGAGAAATTAAAAATTTATTTTTAAAGAGACCAAAGTGAGGTTGGTTACTACCATTTATCATTATTTTATATTCCAATCATCAAGACATATTAATTAAGATCATTTATTACCCATTTACCATTTGGTTAGGCCTAAATATTAATTAAAGCTTAAATCCCAAAATTACCCTTTTTGCCCTTAAGACCTTAATACCTCATAATTCATTAAATTTAACTCAAATGACTTTAAAATTTTTATGTTACCCCATGCATGGGTTAATTAAAACATCAGAGGAGAAAATGTGATTTTTCTGTATTTATTTCTTTTAATGATTATTTTAATGCAAAAATATGGATTTAAAATGAAAATTCAACAACATAACCAAAATAAAACCTCTGCCCTTAAGAAACTATATGGACTGAGTTAGGGGACCACTTGGATAAATTTTAATGATTTTTAGATGTTTAATTCAATTACTAGAATTATTTGTTTGTTTTGAGTATTAATTATATATAAAAAACTTAATAAATAAAAAATTAAATTTTATATTTTCTTGAATATCCCTAAGGTTAGGAAACCTAGAAAAATAGATTTCATATTTGTGTGGTTTATATTTTAAATATTAGAATTATTTTAGTGGAAATTTAAAGAAAATTCATTTTTAAGAATTTAAAAAATTAATATCTTGACTTAAAAATCTAGGAAAATTATTTTAATTTATCCTAAGTGATCAGGAAGCCAAATTTGATATTTTTGTGTGTTTTTATAATATTTGCAATTTTTATGATTTTTAATTAATTTTTAATTATTTAAATAATTAAAATAGCTTAAAAATGAAGTATTTATCTTAATTACACTTTTATTTTTCTTAGGTTCCTCTGGTCACAAGGAGCTCCCAAAACCAATTTGGTGAATTTTTAGTTTTATTTTAATTATTATAAGTATTTTTGTGCGAAAAATGTCATTTCAATTAATTAATCCATTTTAGTGGTCAAATTAATTCCAATTGACTTAAAATTTTAATAGGGAACTCCTCTGAAATTAAATTACCGTTGGGAATGATATTTTTCCCATTTACTTTTATATTTCATCCAATTTAATTATATTTCATTTTTAAGGGTTGGTGACAATTAGGTTTATTCTTATTGAGTTAAACCAAGTTTGTACCGAGGATCCTCTGACCACAATGAACCTACCAAAATAAGTTCTGTATTTTTTGAAGAAAACTTTAATCTTCATAATTATTTTACTAAAAAAGACATGACATGCTGTAACAATAAAGATCTATACCTGGAGACCTCCCCTGACTTTGGAAAAATCAAGGAAGATCCCTCATGATAAATAAAATTAAAGCCCCAACAATAAAGTTATGGTGAAACTTCCATGCAAATGGAGAATACAATTATTAAATACACTATTTAGTTAATTAAAAATCACACATGGATCAAACAAACATGAAACCATTTCCACATTGTTCTCTTTTATTAACTTAACATGAGGGTATTTTTATTTTAGTTTTTTTTATTTTTTTATGCAAAGTTGTGGATTTTAAAAGATCTGGTCATTTAAATGAATCAAAAAATCCTAAATTTTTTATTTATCCACCGCGGCGCCACCTCAAGCTTGACATCTCCTAACTTTCCACGCGGCGCTCAGCTGTTCGACTCCGCCAAAAACCCTGGGGCTTAGTCAGCTGGCAGTTCATGTCCCATAGCCTCATCCGGCTCCATCGTGACTGTCCACTGAAGAAACACATGATCGGATGGTCCTACGTCATCGTCCCCGATGAACCAGGCTTGTAAGCCATCCAACTTCTAGACCTAATTTCTCACTCGATACTCAACTAAATCAAGTGTGGTTTGTTTCTATGGACGTGCTTAGACTAAGAGAACATATCCATATAGTTAATCAAGTCTTAAATCGAGTCTAGGAGCATGGAGAATTAAAATAGCCTCATCTTAAGGGGAGTGTTCAATACTTAGGCCCATGAAATGTGGCCTCGATTGGGTGCTTCCAAAAGCTTGAGTTGAGTCCAAAGAGCTCCTAAATGAAGCCTTGGGCCATGGTGAGTTGTCTAGCTATGTCGGCAGTATTTCGGGTTGGTTTTTGGGGAGTTGCTCACACGAAGCTGTCGGTCGCCGAAATTTAAATCCCGTCGCCCGCTTCGGAAGAACGTTGATGATGAAATCAAACTGACCCCATATTTTTCATAGTTTAAAATGAAAGAGCACTGTACCTCAAATCCTATATCTATCCCGACGGATAAACACAAGACTTGAGGATGAGGCTCGATCAAATAAACTAAGGAAAGTATGACGTCTATTTGGTTTGCGAAACCTTTATTTTTGCCGACAAGTTCCCTTACTTAATATAAATGATTAAATAGGGTTTATATTAAGCTGGGTTCAGACATGCTTCCTATAAGGGAAAGCCCCTATAGTTAATTACATCTTAAATGACCAAAGCCACCTAAGAAGACTCTCGATAAAAATCAAGAAACATTACCTTCAAGGAATTTCAAGGGGTAGGACTCTTCATCGAAATCGGACATAGAGGTGTGAAAGGAGATTGGTTCAAATTTGTAACATTTCGTTGTGGAATCCAAAGGAAGAAGAACTAGGGGATGTTATGGATCCAAAGGAGAACCTCGGTGACTTCTATCTTAATGTTTGGCTTCAGTTTTGAGGAGAAATATTTAGGTGTTTCATCTTGCCAATTTTCTTAATTAGGGTTTACATTCGTGTCAAACGATCACACAAATAGCCTGAAGCCTGGAAGATGTGAGGATTTAGGTCATGACAAACGACAACCTCGGAATCCTAAGACGACTTAGGGCTTATATTATATAGTAGGGCTATGGCTTTGCTGTTTTAAGTCCTATGGCTTTGTTGCATAAGCAAGCAACCTCAAAGTCCTATGGTGAGGATTTACGTTGCATAAAAGCCCAAAGATAGGTGAGGATTTACGTTGCATAAGCAAGCAACCTCAAAGTCCTATGGCTTTGTTGTTTTAAGTCTAAGGAAGGAAGATTGGTTTAGCTGGGGAAGACAGGTTTTGATGTTGAAGATGGTCGTGCTGCCCACCATGCTAGCTCCAAGCTTCTTGCCGCGATAAGTTTGAGTTATCTAGTGTGTTAAGTTATAATGTAAAATCAGGTGACCCTATGATTGAAGTTCTTTAAATTTTATGAGGGCATATTAAGATTAATTAGAGCAACAACGGTTAGGATCCTACGGTTCCCTCGGTCCGACATCACTATTTTTTATTGGATTCACAGCTGGAGGTGCGGGGGAGAATTGGTCGTCTGTGGATTGGGAGATAGGCGGAGATGGGAGAGAGATGGGAGGAGACCGTTATGGGTTGTTATTATTTTGATGGGAAATTCAAATTATGGTTAGAGATGTCTTAATTTAGTTAAAGTTGTAGTTTTTTCTGATGTTTGTGATTAAATTTTAGTTATTTTATATTTTGAATGTTGTGGCGGTGAATTTTA
>NW_018232405.1:142056-143916 GCF_001263595.1 Phalaenopsis equestris | reverse complement strand
CATGAGTTTTATTATTTTTGTGATTTTTATGAATTTTAATATTTAAAAATAGGTTAAAAATTAAGTTTTTATTTTAAATATAATTTTATTTTTAGAAAATATTCCTGATTACAAATAACTCAAAAAACTAAGTTTCGTAATTTTTTGAGTTATATTTTGATTTTTAAAAAATCATTTAAGTGTTAAAAGTGATATTTATCTTTAAAAATCAACTTAAGTTGTCAAATGAACTCAAAATATTTTGAAATTTTTATGATGATTTATCTGGATCATAAATCACAATGGAGATGAAAAATCAAGTCATTTAGATGTTTAAATTTTCCAAAATTAATTACCTTCGTGATTTAGTATTTGTAAAATTTAAGGACTTTTTAAATGACTTAACCCATGAAATTATTTCCAGTGGTTTCTCTAGTCATGGTGGACCCTCCAAAATTTTCTTAGGATTTTATAGCCAATATGCTAATTTCCATGATTATTTTAAAGAAATAATGTGAAATATCTTGAAAAATATGGGTCTCTGTATAGGAAGCTCCTCTGACTTTGGAAAAATCACAAGAGTACTTCCCCTGACAAGGGCTACAATATGTTAAAATTCCAAGCCAAGGTGATGTGCCATTATGCATGGAGAATCAAATGATTCAAAATAGTTTTTAATTAATTAAAAATAAAATATGCACCAAATGGACTTGGAATTTGTTCCACATTGTTCTCCTTTGTTCACTAAGTAAGTAGGTATTTTAATTTTTTTTTTGTAATTTTTTTATACAAAGTTATGAATTTTCTAAGTTAAGGGTATTTAAATAAATAGGAAAAGCCCTATTTATCTTTTTAAACAACGCGTGCTGACTAGATCCCAGGCAGCTCCAAAGGCATGAGTGGCGCACTCTGGTTGGAAGACGCCGTCCACGTAGCTGCTCACTCAGCCCGCAGTTTATGTCCTATGTCTCAAAGCGCCGTCTGACTCAATCTCCCCCGTTCATTTGATATACGCTTGATCGAACGATTCCCCGTCATCGTCCCTGATGGAATGATCCTGTGCCCGTCCACACTAAAACCTTAAGATCTCGGCCTAGACTAAGATCTCACTAGAACCCTAAGATCTCAGTCTAGACTCAAGCGAATCGCTTCGGGTTTGATCCTATAGACTTGTCTAAGTGAGACGAACACATCCATATGGTTAATATGCCATGTAATCAAGTTTAAGTAAATGCAGAATCAAAATAAGCTCGGGAGAAGGAGAAGTTTTATACCTTTGCTCTAAGACAGGAGGCTCAATCAGAGGTGCTCGACACGTTTGTTGGGGTCCAAAGAGGCTAGGGATTGAGTCCCTGGTCTTTGTGTAAGGCCTAGGTATGAATTCGACCAAGCTCGATTTCATGTGTTGGTCTAGAGCTATGGTAAAGACTCTGTGGAAGGCGGATTTGATGGGGCTTTGGCTTCTTTCACTCTTGTGAAGGCGTGGGCACAAGAAATTGAATTTTGGTGGAGTGTGGAGGTGTATTGGGCTCTATTCTAGTTTCCGGCAGGGTTTCAAGCTAAAAATTGAGCTCCGACAATGGGGATGGGTGAGGAAAAATGGTCAGAATGTAGGGAAAATGGTTGGAATGCACTGAGGGGATCTTAGGGAAGCTCTGTGTGAAGTTTGGAGAGGCGTCTCTAAGAAAATTTTAGCACCTAGTTTAACGTCCATGGAGGTGGCTTTTTATAAAAATGGGGTTATGGTGCCTGTCATGGCCAATAAAGAGGTGTAATGTGGTGTTTAGGTGGAGGGCAGAGAAGATCTTCAATTTGATTTGGATGAGCTGGCCTCTAGGTTTGATTTGGGTGAGATGCCATGGGGGTGGCTCTCGATTTTGG
>NW_018232405.1:136375-141592 GCF_001263595.1 Phalaenopsis equestris | reverse complement strand
TAGCTTGGGTTAGCCTTGGGCTAAGTCCAAATTGATTGTTGTAAATGGTCAATAGGGACCTCATGAAGAGTTTTCAACATGAATTGAATGCCAATTTGGAGGATAAGGCAATCAATTGGGTGAAATTTGGGGACTTAGCCAATTTGGGGCTAAATTTGGGAATTTTGGATTTAGGCCAAAATCAAATGGATTTGAGACTTCACCAACGCCAACTGATGGTTGATTTTGATGTATATGAATGTTATAAAGATTTTTCAACATTAATTAGGTCCAATTGACTAGGCTATGGGTTCAATTTGGTGAGATTAGGTCATATGGTCAAAATTGGGGGTTTTGACCCAAATCAAAATTGGGTTCACATCATGGACCAATTGAGCTTAGATTTGGTTTAGTTTGGTCACATAAAAAGTGAATTTGAGTTTAGTATTGGAATTGGGGTCAATTGCGATTAAATTGATGGACATTTGAGTTGGATTTGGGCAAAGTTGGGGGTTTTGGTTAAAGATGGTCAAATTGGCCAAACTGGGTCATTTAGTAGTTGAGTGAAATGACATTAGGAATATTTGGTATTTTTGGAATTTTTTGGGAATTTTTGGAGTTTTTGGGATTTTTAGCTCTGGAGGGGTATTTTGGTAATTTGGGGGTGTTTTAGGGGTAAAAGGCCAAGATGGGTATTTTGGTAGAGTTGAGGTACCAATCATTACCAAAAAGCCATGGACTAATGGAAACCCCATTTTGGGTCCTCTACATAGTGGTCTTAGCTAAATCACAGCCCTAGGGCTAGTAGGTTTAGGGTATCATCTACATGAGTATCCCAAAAGATCAAGGGATCTAGGCTAGAAATTTAAGTTCAGGGTTGTGAATGATTGTGGGTGCAGATAAGTGTAGTGAGTGCCTTAGTTCCAGAATAACACGTCAACCCTAAGGTCTAGCAATCCTAAGGGTGACTCATCTTGAGTTCCCCTCATAGTGACCCCACCTACTAAGTATTTAGAGGTTGAGACCAACATGTGGAACTTCAAGTTGAGTAGGGAAGAGTTTGGAATTTCTAATGGTGAGGGTTCCATGTCTAGTTTTCTAGGAATAGTCAACAGGAAAAGTCCTACGGCTAGACCTTAGGCTACTAAAGAGGAAAAACTAAACCTCAACAAAAAATGAGGTCAGCAAATGGACTCCCAATAGGTGTGGTGTGCTTGGAAAGCACACCATGCGTATTGGCGTTGTCCGACGAGATCAACAAAAACCAATACAAACTCCTAAGTCAAAAGACCAGGAAGTATGTGTAGATTTGTGTGTGTGATTTGTTTCTACCGGGGAATTAGCAGGTGTGTGCTTAATCAAGTTGAGAAGTAGGGACTCTCGCTGGGGATTGGAGAGTGGACTTTAAGTTATAAAATTTCAAAGATTTCCAAAGGATGGGAGTCAAAATGTAAGTGCTGACCCAAGGTGGGAATTGAAATTCAGATATCAATTCAGAGAGAGAGAGAGAGAGAGTCAGAGTGTAAGGACCGACCTCGAATGTAATGAATCAGAAATGTAGGACTAATTTGGAAATCAGAATTGAAATGTAGGTCAATTCTCAAAAGAAAGCGTCGGAATGTAAGGACCGACCTCGAATGTAATGAATCAAAAATTTAGGACTGATTCATAAGTGAATGCAATGAAACAGAAATATAAGACTGATTCAGAAATGAGAATTGAAATGTAGGTCAATTCTCAAAAGAAAGTGTCAGAATGTAAGGACCGACCTCAAATGTAATGAATGAGAAATGTAGGACTGATTCGAAAATGAGAATTGAAATGTAGGTATCAATTCTCAAAAGAAAGCATCAGAATGTAAGGACCGACCTCGAATGTAATGAATCAGAAATGTAAGACTCATTCAGAAGTGAGAAATGATATATAGGTCAATTCTCAAAGAAGGAAGTCAAAATTTAGGTATCGACCTCGAAATGTGAGAATCAGGATTTATGTACTGATTTGAAGATGTAAGAATTGAAATTTAGGCATCAATTCGAAGATGTAAGAATTGAAATGTGGGTATCAATTCGAAGATGTGAGAATTGAAATGTGGGTATCAATTCGAAGATCTGAAAAATGAAATGTGGGTATCAATTTGAAGATGTGAGAATTGAAGGTATGAATTCAAAAATGTGAGAATTGAAATGTAGGTATCAATTCAAAGATGTGAGAATTGAAATGTAGGTATCAATTTAAAGATGTGAGAATTGAAATGTGAGAATTGAAATGTAGGTATCAATTCAAAGATGAGAGAATTGAAATGTAGGTATCAATTCAAAGATGTGAGAATTGAAATGTAGGTGTCAATTCAAAGATGTGATAATTAAAATGTATGTATCAATTCAAAGATAAAGATGCAAGAATTGAAATGTAGGTATCAATTCGAAGATGAGAGAATTGAAATGTAAGTATTAATTTGAAGATGTGAGAATTAAAATACGGGTATCAATTCAAAGATGAAAGAATTAAAATGTAGGTATCAATCCGAAGATGAGAGAGTCAAAATTTAGGTATCGACCTCGAAAGATAAGAATCAGAATTTGGATACTGATTCAAAGATGTAAGGATTTAAATTTATAAATAGCTTGTGGTGTTGAATTTGCAAAAGTGTATCACGTGGAAAGGTTCACTTTGTTGAAGAAGATTTGTAGAACTTTTGTGGGGTTTTGTGCAGAATACAAAATTCCACAGGGATTGAAGAGAGTTAATGCAAATAAAGATGGTTGTGCCGCACGCACAAAGAGTAAGAAACCCTAAAAGTGAGAGAATCCACTCAAGAGATTTTTATCTTATTTAGTTTTTCAAAATGAATCTTTAAAGTTTTAATTTTAATTGGTTGATTTTTTTTAACAAAATTTGTTTTGTTATTTTTTCATTTATGACTATCTTTTATTTGTGTTTTATTTATTGTTGAAGATTTATCGTTTCGTTCTTTGTTCATTGGAACTCTGAACCACTGCATGGTTCACAGCTTTCATCCAACGCACAAAAAGGCAATTGACAAAAAGGCACAAATTAAGAGAAATTTCCATTAATCTGCTTCAATAAAGATGCTACAGATCAAACATAGGCTAATGCTTCAAAGGGTACATCATGTAATCCATGCTGAAATATACTGAGAACTCTCTCATGATATGAGTAAATCATAGACTGATTACATCAAATACATGCCATGCTGTTACAAGAAAGCAAGTGAATCATGTGTTCCTGGTATATTGAGCTCCTGATCTCAAGCAGACCTTCTGAGTCATGCTCCAGGATAAGAGTTCCCTTCACATGTATTCAGAGGTACAACCTTCTCATAGATCGTAAGGAAAGAGTTCCTCCAATTCTAGGTCCTGCTAGAATCCATATGGTATTTTGCTGTCATCCATCCTGCGGAAGGTTATGGACACCCTACGGTGTCGTACTCCTGGAATGTTGTGCTTGGCAACGTCTGCATAAGATATCTGGGGCCGGGGGCACATCTGATCTTGTCACAAATCCTGACTCTTCATCTGTAGTGGGCAGGCTGATCTGTAGTGGGCAGGCTGACGAATCGTAAATATGTCCCTCAGGAATGGGGGTAAGAAAACTGCTCACGTCTCTTTGGCGCTTGCGTGGCTTGCGTGCCTGTCACAGAAAGGCTCTCTGTTTCTTTCGGCTTGCATTTCTGCGTTGCGTCCTGTGGAGTGGAGTATTTGGTAGTTGTTCACTGTGGGCGGCTTTTAAGCCCCTTGCTGGAGTAGCTATCATGGAGGGCAGTCGGCTGGGCCCCTCCATCGGATCTTGTTCCGCTATCACGTTTTTACCTTTACGTGACACATCGTCTTGAGTGGTCACCCTCAACAGTGAAGGCAGTCCCTTCTATTCTTCATTGCTGACTACGTCCATTAGAGGACTGTCGTAGTCCATATCAATCTGGTTGAAATCCATGCTGAAATCTATGACACCTCCTTGTGGCGCCATTTCTTCATTCAGTGCAAGGTTCCAGCCATACTGGAAGGCAAATATCAACCTTTGTCCTGACATTTTTTTCTACAGACGACAGAAAGAGACGTCAGTGGGCCAAAGTTTGGCACGAACAAGAACAAAAAAAAGTATCCATTAAAGTAAATTTTAGTTTGTTTTCATGAAAGGTATTACTCATTTTATGTGTGAGTTTTGTTTAATTTAATAGAATATTTAAATTCAAAAGTAGAAAAGTGAACGTGTGAAGTTCAAAAATTTTCTGAAAATCTTTATTATATATGAGATTAATTACAAAATTTGGACCCCGTCATAGACATATGGCCATATAAATAACCCTAAAACAATCAAAGTTTCAAAGTTTCAGAGCAAGCAAAGGCAAGCGGAAGCAGGCGACATCAGTCTGCGTAATAGGTTTTTAGGTATCGTCCATTTATCGGTAACATGGGTTCACCCCGGAAGTCCACTAACTGGTAGGCTCCTCTTGTATAAACTTTCTCAACGACCAATGGTCCCTCCCAAGTTGGCTCAAATTTTCCACCTATTTTGCGGCATCCAAGAATAGGTCTTTTGAGCACAAGTACGAGGTCACCAATTTTGAATGTCCTTGGGCAGACTAATTTGTCATGGGCTGGTACCATCTTTGCCTGGTAGAGCTCCAAATGTTGTTGTGCTTCCAATCATTTCACCCTCGAGACTCTCCAATTCTTCAAGCCTGAGTTTTGTGCTTTCTTCCGTTGTGAGTTGGTTGGCAACGGTGACTCTGAGAGATGGTGTCTAGATTTCTAACGATAGCACGACCTCAGTCCTGTACACGAGCATATAAGGTGTCCACTGAGTTGGAGTCCTGAAAGTCGTCTAGTAGGCCGACAAGGCTTCCAACAGTTTGTTATGCCAATCCCTTTTATTTTCATCCAGTGTATTCTTCAAAATTTGTACTAGTGTCTTGTTGAAAGCTTCAGCCAGACCATTTGCTCTAGGATAGTAAATTGTAGAGAATCTCCAATCTATCCCATGTCTTCTGACAAAATTGTTGATCTTCGTGCTTTTGAAAGTTGTCCCATTGTTAGAGATTATTCTTCGTAGTACTCCGAAATGGTAGACAATTTGGCTTTTGAAAAATTGAAGTGTTGTGTCGTAACCTCACGTAACGGTACTGCCTCTGCCCATTTAAAGAAGTAATCTGTAGTGAAAAGTATAAACCTATGTCCTTTAGAACATGGAGGGTCTATCGGACCTATTATGTCT
>NW_018232405.1:135319-136024 GCF_001263595.1 Phalaenopsis equestris | reverse complement strand
TTTCCAGTATGCAAATATTCTATTAATGGCTTGCGCCAATCTTTGCTGATGTCTGCAACTGTATTTATTGTTTCTTCTTTTCCAAGCTTGTGTAGAGTTTCGAAGTCATTTTGAGATAAGACTCATCTTCCTTGCACCGTGACTTAGATGGAATCCTCCGAGGGACACGCCATTTCCTTAGCAAGTTTTCCTAGAGCGTTGGCATGGGAATTATCTCCCCGAGGAATCAGGTAGAAAGTCACCTCAGGAAGCTGCTCCAGGAGCTTCATCGCATACTAATGGTATTCTGCTAATGCTGGTTTGAGAATCCTGTATTGTCCGGTGACCTACTGAATGACAAGTTGAGAGTCACCATAGACGGCGATGTTTGCTATATTTATTGAGATCGCCAACTCTAATCCGGTGATTAAAGCTTCATATTCTGCTTCATTGTTGGTTCACGGCTCTGTCAGTTGGTACGAAAACCTCAACATGCCCTTATCTGGCATAATAAAGATCAAACCGATCCCTGCTCTGCCTGGTATAACTGTGTCTGATTCTTTGTCTTTCCTGGCTAAAGAAGAACAATCGAAGTACATTTCACAGCGCTGCGCACTAGAAAATTCCATTTGTAGTATCTGCTCGTCTGGTAACTCGTCGTGGAGAGAGGACCCAGCTGGCAGTGGGTGTGCAGCGAGAAAGTCTGCTAGAATCTGTCCCTTGATA
>NW_018232405.1:132455-134544 GCF_001263595.1 Phalaenopsis equestris | reverse complement strand
TCTACTTGTTGTGAATGAGGTCATCAAAAATTCTTGTCATTGCTCGTTGGTATGTTGCTCCGGCGTTCTTCAACCCAAACGGCATTACTGTATAACAGAAAATTCCAATTGGTGTTCTGAAAGCTGTAAGCAATGCATCCTCGGGAGCCATCTTAATTTGGTTATATCTCGATGATCCATCCATGAAAGAGAAAATCTCATGTGTTGAAGCAATGTCCACCATCATCTCTGGTATATGTAGTGGAAACTCGTCTTTTGAACATGCTTTGTTCAAATCTCTGAAGTGGACACAAATGCGGATCTGTCCATTTTTCTTTTTAACCAGTACAATATTGGCTAACCACGTGGGGTACTGCTCCTCTTTAACAAAGTTGGCATCTATCAACTTCTTCACATTGGCGATGACTTGTTGTTCTATCTCGAGGCGCATTCTCCTTGGAGCTTTTTTTACTATGGTTACATTCTTGTCCACCCCAAGTTTATGGACTACAACCTCTGCTGACAGCCCTAGAATTACATCATAGCTCCATGCAAAGCAATCTTTAAATTCTGTTAATAGTTTGACTAATTCCGCAGATTCTTCGTCATCATGTAGAGAACTTATAAATGTAGGTCGGGGTCGTTCTTCAGTCCCGAGGTTAATCTATTTCAAATCATAGACAGTGGATTTAATTTCTTCCTCAAATTTTGGGAGAGCATCTTCTATTGGTTGATCAGTAGAGTCATCCTCCACATCAAGGAAATCCTCTTCTGATTTACTAGTACCAGCCATGAAAAATTCAGAATCATCGACTGGTCCAACTGTACCAAATCCGAGACCCTCTTTTGAATTGGGAGCTCGACTTTTAACATTCCATAATTTTTCAAAAAGTTGAAATTTATCTTTTGGCATTTGTTTTGGTAAGTGTCACTGTTGAATTAACTTTTGAATACAAGGAGAGAAGTAACCAAAAGGTAATTCCACTAATTCATTAGAATCAACATCTAAATTTACATATTTTTCAAGCTCAGTAGAGGTAGAAGCATGGTAAAATTTGATCGGTTTTGTACCAACACTATGGACTTCCTTAACCTCGAAACTCTCAACCTTTTGAGGAAGAGTCGGATTAAGGGTCATAGTATTCACATAGTGGCTTATCCGATCATACATTGTTTAATATTCATTCCTCTCTGTATCTTCTAGGGATATCTTGTACTGAGGTTTCTTCTGCTTTGTCATCATTATTTCACCTTCAAAACTGTCTTCATCACCAATGTTGATAGTTGGCCTAGTCCGCTCAACAATTAAATTGATCTTTCCTCGTTCGCGTCCCCGGCCTCGACCTCGGGTGCGTGAACTAGAAGAACCTCCACCAACCCGTTGTAATGGAGTGGTAAAAGGTTGCTGAAGCGGAGTTGTATGGCCTCCTTTTTGTGATCCTTTTAAATCTTCATCTTTGTTAAATCTTCGATCCTTTTAAATCTTCATCTTTGTTTGTCAAAATTTCGTGCGAGAAGACAGTCTTCTTTGGAGGCGCGTCGCAGGCAGCATCTTCATGGATACCAATTTTGTGAACTGAAAATGGTTGTAGGTCTCCCTTGATGAAATTTTCTTGACCATCTTTGCGGTATTTAATGCACTTAATGCACTGGTGTAGGGATGATGGGACCATACTATGCTCATGAATCCATGGTCAACCCAATAGAGCGTTAAAAGAGGTCTCAGCGTCAATGATATGAAAATTAACGGTTGTTACAAGTTCTCCGGCCTTCATAAGTAATGAAATTGATCCAAGGGATCTTTCTCCCATTTTGTTGAATCCTCTTAACATCAGTTTATCAGGGATGAGCTCCTGAACGTCAAATTCCAAATATGCAAACGTCCGTAAACTCATCAAGTTTAGAGATGCTCAAGGATCTACTAAAACTCTGGATATCACAAATCTGCCAATGTTGACGGAGATGTAGAGCGGACGGTTGTGGTCGGCGGTACCGAGCTGCAAGTCTTCAACTGTAAAGGTTACTCCTGACTGTTCTCTCAACGAGAAAACTTCGGGCCCGTTTGGGACAGCTTATAAGTACGGGCGGCGGTTTTAAAACGCCGACCTAC
>NW_018232405.1:126368-130766 GCF_001263595.1 Phalaenopsis equestris | reverse complement strand
CAGAGTCTCTCTCATCTCCATTGACAGGATGTGAGCGTCGTAGATGCTTAGTTGGGCAGACAACTTCCTAAGATGAGCTAGCACATTGTAGTCTACTTTGCACAATCCTTTGATTTTATCTTGATTATGTGGTTTTTCTACTGGCGGAGGTGGGGGTACCTCTTCTCGAGTCATTATCTGTTTTCCTTTGTCTATTGGAGTTGTTCTTGGTGGTAACACTTTTCCGCTCCTTAAGTTGACTTCTATGATTTCTTCTTCTTGAGATATCATTGTTGAATCTTCTGGTGTCTTTTCCTCCTCATCAAAGAGGTCTAAGTTGATGGAAAACGGTGCACCATGATGCTCGAGAGTTGGCTCTTCGTTATCCGTGCTGTCGTAAGTGATATCATTGATGTCTTCTTTGGCCTTGACAACGAGTTCATCGGACTCAAGTATGATTTAAGGATCATTTTGGGGATCGAGATCGCAACTAGCTTGGTCATAATTAGTCACGTTATTACCAGAAATAGTCAAAACGTAGCCAAAATCACAACCATTATATTCATAAGACCCCGGAGGGACAAAAAGATAATCATACAAAGTCAAGGGTTCGAGGACTTTCTTCCCCAAACCCGAGACAACTAATCTAGTAGAGGCAACCCCTATCCTACCCTCGTGCTATCAATCTTGGCAGTGATGTTTTTCTTCATTTTATTCTTTGTCCTTGACGATGGCGGATCTCTTGGCAAAATCTTCATCTCGGGCTCGGTATGCTGCAGTCTCTGAATGGAGGCTTGTTTTGATGCAGACAGTAGCTTGTTTAGTATCTTCTTGGATGATCTGCTCTATACCTCATTCCATCCTTCTTAAGTATTTGTAGAAGCTTGTTTCGATGAATCCTGCATTCGATCGAGGAACATCTTGAGTTCATCCCAAGTTGTACTCCATCCATTTTTTCCGACATATGGATCAATCGAGGAGATTGACTCAGCTGAAATCACGTTTATGGAACCTTTTTTAGGTTCTCTCAAATACTCCTTCGGGATTTCTATATTCTCTTCCTTGAGGTTCTTCTCGAGCCAGTTTTTAAAGATAAAACACTTGTCTATAGTGTGTCAAAGCAACCGATGGTACGCGCAATAATTAGGTTCTTTCTTTTTATCCACCTCTTCGGGTTTCTTTGGATCAGGCAGTTTGAATTCTGGTTTCTTCATCAGGCTTTTGAATATTTTAGGTACAGCTTCGTCTTTGAAGGAATAAACAACTTTCTATCGCTCTAATAGAGATATTCTTTGACCCGCTGTTCGAGGTGATCCCTCCTGAGATGGCCGTTGGTTGAATTGACTGCTCTGTTTCTGAGAGTACTGTGACAAAGACTGACGATGATCTTCTGCAAATATCTTTATTGGCTGCTTTCCTTTGTCGACAGTTGCGACTACCCTTGATTTATTTTTGAACACTCTGGTCACCTTAGCCTTTTCTTGCAGCTCCATGCACTTCATTTCTTCTTGAAGACTGCTGGCTTTGCTGAGTAGCTTCTCGTAGGATTTGATGATGAGTCCCTTAAGCATGAAAGCTACTGGCCCATGAATGCTTTTGAGTAGAATCGCAATCGCTTGTTGTTCCTGTAGCTGAGGTTCACATTTCATGCTAAGGTTTCTCCACCTCAAAATATAGTCTGCCAAGGTTTCACTAGGCTTCTGCTTCTCCATCATGAGTTCTCCAATAGACACATGATGTTGCGCTCCAGCAAATCTTTTCATAAATAACTGTTCCAACTCAGAAAATATTTTAACTTACCCGTTGGGCAAGTCAGCGTACCAGTCGAAAGCAATCCCTAACAAGCTGCTGACGAACTGCTGGCAGAGTAGTGCTTCGTTATTCCTTGTGTTGCCCCAATTGGCTCGAAAATGTACTATGTGCTATGTGGGATTTCCAGTCCCATCGAATATCTTGAAGTTTGGGGTCACAAAACCCTTGGGGAAAGGGATAGCATCGAACTCCTCTAGGTAAGGTCTACCCTATACAATTGATGCACCGTCCTTGGACTGGGCTAAGGCCTCCAGCACTTGTTCAACCATTTACTTGAACTCTTTTTCTGGCATGGCACCTAGCGGAGAATCCTTTTTTAGTTGTTCATCTTTGTCTGTCGAGGTAACCTCCCTTCTTTCATCTGCTATGTGTATGATTTCTGGTTGATTAATCTCTGGAGAAGCCAACCTTGGTGCTTGTGATTGCCCCTGAATGGTGGCTATGACAGTCATAGCTGTAGTCATCTCTTCTATTCTTTTCTCCAGTAGAACAACTTGCTCATCCTTCAGGAGGATAACCCTATGCAGCTCATCTACGACATTCTCTTCAGTGTGAGGTTGAGCCTCGCGCGCAGATGTGGTAGCTCTAGTTTCGATCACATGGACATCCATGAAATCTTCCTCCAAATAATCACTATAATCAAAATCCTCATTGTCACTATTGACGGAAACTTCATGTTCTCGAGCTAACTCGTAAATCTCAATCCTGAGTTTCTCAACATTTTCCTCCATTATCGATTCCTTGATTGCTTTAAGATCAGGGGGACCTTGATGGACATCCTGCACTTGCTCCTCAATTTCGCTGGCTATTGTCGTGATGATGTCAGATAATTCAGGCACTGGTTTTACTTCTTGTCTTGCAGACTCACTGAACTGTATCGGTGCAGTGACCTTAGGTACCTATACCTTCTTCTTCTTCTTCGACGATGATGTTTCAGGATGGGACGTCTTAGTAGAGACATCGGTATGTCGAGGGAAGGTATGCTCCTCGTGGTGTATACCGGCTACAGTGTCAGGTAATCGTCTTGTCTTTCTTTCCGTAATTGCAGGAATGACTGGTAAACTTCTCGGACCCAGTCTTGAATTAATCGGTCGGTGACCTGCGGTCCTGGTGGTGGTATGATCGGTGGTGACCATAGCAGTATCAACTCGGTTTCCCAAATGGAACCAGACGGGAACACAGGTAGGTGACTTTATAGTCGACTTATGCGACTTTCTAACGGACTTAACATCCTTCAAAATTTTATTCTTCATATGATTGGAAATTGCATGTCCCACTCATTTAAGTAATTCACTAACAGAACATCCTTCTTTAGTACCAAGCCTTCTGAAGACTGCACTAACTCGGGTGATAGGAGTACACTTCTCTCCCTCCTCACCATGTCCATGAAGTGATAAGAATGCGTTAGCAATCTTCCGGATACTCTAGTATCTGTCAGAGGATGGAATCTACTCCCTCGTAGGAGTGGATAAATTTCTTGTAACACTTCTTCAATTCGATGAGGCTCCTCCTCAACGGGTGTGTTTTCAGGAGTCTAGGCTTTGATGGCCCTCCCAACTCTCCTATTGCGGTTCCTCCTTTGAGTTTGGGTCAGTGGTACAATCCTTGAGCTTGACCCAATCTCAAAAATAGGTGGTGGAATAGTTAATCCTTCAGTCGGATCTTCAACAACCATCACTTCTTTTCCATTAGCAGTAGGAGGGATAGCAGTCTTGATGACAGCAGCTTTAGCCTTCTTGCAGGCAGGGAAGTCCTGAAGGCAGTTCAAACTGAATTCTGTAGACGACTCTTGTATTTCCGGAGTAGCGATCTTCATTACCACGAATGAGGCTTTCCCGAGGATAACGTCGAGGTCTTCAAATCCAGCTCCGAACTTGATGGTGGGAGCGACGTTACGGGCGCTGCGGTCCGTTGGCAGGTTGCAGGAAAAGGTCAGCGTTGGGTAGGCCATCGCAACGGGCTTTAAAATAGAAAGTTTTAGGGTTAGCTATATGGCCGAAAACCTCGTAATATTTAGTGCAAGCACTGAAAATAGAGGTTAATTTGTAGACTGGGCTGGTCTTATTTTATAGGTAATTTTAACATCTTTGTTAAAAAAGGTGTAAAATTTAATTACTATTTTAAAGTGCGCGCAGCATAACACGATTTGGTTTATTTTGCAAAGTAGCAAACCAAATGTGGAAGGGAGATGTGAAAAATTTTAGGACCCAGTACGGGAATTAATTAGTGGCAACTTCACAATGCACATCACTAAAGTGGAATTAGTCCACCGACACATCTATTGGGGGTCCGACCTCACATAAAATTTAAAAAGTCCTTAATGGCTTTCTGAACCCCTCTGTTCAAAGATGGTTGAACAGCTAGCCTTGAAGTCCAAGGAGTTAGCTGTACTTTCCCAAGATAGAAATGGGTAAAGTATGCAAACAGAAGAAAGGTAATTCGGTCCAAGAGGGACAAGGACATATTACGGATGTGTGAAGATAATATTTCTTGATTTGTATGGAGAGAAAAGCATGTCCCCAGCGGAGTCGCCAGAAGTTGTCGACGCTATTTTGGGTTGGTTTGTGGGGAGTTGCCCGTAAGAAGCTGTTGGTGTGCGGGAATTGT
>NW_018232405.1:125385-126225 GCF_001263595.1 Phalaenopsis equestris | reverse complement strand
AAATAAACTAAGGAAAGTATGACGTCTGTTTGGTCTGCAAAACCTTTGTATTTGCCGATAAGTTCCCCTATTTAATATAAAATATTAAATAGGGTTTATATTAAGCTGGGTTCGGACATGCTTCCTATAAGGGCAAGCCCCTATAGTTAATTACATCTTAAATGACCAAAGCTACCTAAGAAGACTCTAAAAAAAATCAAGAAAATTTATCCTTAAGGAATTTCAAAGGGTAGCACTCTTCAACGAAATCGGGCGTAGGTGTGTGAATGAGGATTTGTTCAAATCTGGAAACATTTTGTTGTAGAGCCCAAAGGAGGAAGAACTAGTGGAAGTCATGGACCTAAAGGAGAACCTCGGTGACTTCCTAAGCTATCCTAATGTTTGGCTTTAGTTTTGAGAACAAATATTTAGGTGTTTCACCTTGCCAATTTTATGAGTTAGAGCTTACATTTGTGTGAAACGATCACACAAATAGCCTGGAAGATATGAGCATTTAGGCCAAGAAGAATTACAACCTCAGAATTGTAAGACGAGTTAGGGCTTATATTGTATAGCATGGCTATACGAAGACCTAAAGATAAGATGAGGATTTACGTTGCATAAGCAAGCAACCTCAAAGTCCTATGGCTTTATTATTTTAAGTCTAAGGAAGGAAGATTGGTTTAGCTGGGGAAGATAAGTTTTGCTGTTGAAGATGGACGTGCTGCCCACCATGCTAGCTCCAAGCTTCTTGCAACGACAAGTTTGGGTTATGTAGTGTGTTAAGTTATAATGTCAAATCAGGTGGCCCTATGGTTGAAGTTCTTTAAAATTTATGAGGGCATAATAAGGTTAATTAGA
>NW_018232405.1:113115-125351 GCF_001263595.1 Phalaenopsis equestris | reverse complement strand
ATTTTCTATTGGATTCACTTAGTCCAAATGAACTTACTAAACCCAACTTAATGAGTTCCATAATTTCATTTAAACCGTGGGAAGCCTCCTTAGCAACCGTAGGTTACCTCCTCCGAGGGATTCCCGATTATTTGATAGAGATGTCTTAATATAGTTTAAGTTGTAGTTTTGTCTGATGTTTGTGATTAAATTTTGAGTTATTTTATAATTTGAATGTTGTGGAGGTGAATTTTATCTTGGTTGATTTTAATTTTGGTTTTGGTTATGGTTATGTAGCTATGCTGATGGTTTTAGTTTTCATGCAGGGTGACATCTTTGTTTAGCATTCAAAATTTTCAGGTATAACAGTACAGTATGAAAGCACGAGAAGGACAATGTTGAAAACCGTAAAAGTGTTGCATACCTGATGAGTCTTCTCGTTCAACCACATGAAACTCAAAAGGCATGTTAATGCAATTTATAAGAAACAGGGAAGTAAAATTTTGACGACTTACCTAACCATAGGCCATATCTTAGTGGGTCCTTATTAATTTCATTAAGGATGATACTTGTCAAGAAAAACATATTAAGCTTAGTAGCTCTCCAAGGTATCCAACAGGTTAAGAGGAAGAAGCAGTTCCATGCTTCCATCTTATCACCTGGTGAAAAGCCTCGAGCTCATTTAAATTGTGAATACTTCTAATGCTTAGTGAACATTGATGAATCAATTATCCCTAAGCAAGTGGTAATTGTCACTTGTGATTTAATTTGAAAATTATGTCGGTGAATACCCTTAAAGAGTCAAGCTAGTGTAGTTTGAACACTTAGCCAAATTTTAATCCAATTTTAATCTAGTGGTGTTTCAAAGATGTTTGATTTAATCATGTTTATTTCTCTAATCTTTGTTTAATCAATTTTTAATTTAGCCTAAGTCACCACTAAGCCCTTAAGACCTAGGTGAGCGTCTTAATTAGTTTTGAAAAGGTTAAGCTTTAAGTGGTCATGATTCATTATTTAGATTCTATTTGAAAATCAAGATAGGGGTATTAAATTGATTAATTATTGACTTCAAAATTTACACCCCTAAGTCCAGGATCTTCTAATTTTAATAAACCTCCAAATCTTAATAATTCAGAAATTTATTTACTTATCTTTTTAATGAGGAAAGTGAAGTTGCTTTCTACCAATTAATCCCTTGTGTTTCAAGCATCAAATAAATTGATTAAGATCATAGGTTACCCATTCCCCTTAAGCCTAAAAGTTAATTAAGGCTAAATTTCCAAAATTACACATTTGCCCCTAATGCTCTAATACTTCATAATTTGTCAAATTCAATTCAAATGACTTTAAAATTTTTATCCTACCTCATTAATGGGTGAATTAAGACATCAGAGGAGAAAATGTGATTTTTCAGAATTTAATTTAATTTATATAATTATTTTCATGCAAAAATAGGATTTTTCAAAGAAAATTCATAACTTGACCAAGGTAAATTCTAATCCTTTAAAATTTTTACTGGAGGTATACCAAGACTAGAGAAACCTTTGGACCAAATTTCATAATTTTTTTAATTCCCTGTGATTTATTAGAATTTTTTCAAATTTTGGGTTATTTAATAAAAATAAAATATTTTAGGTGGTTAAAATTAAGTTTTGTATTTTTGAAAAATCTTCGTAAGGTCAGAAAACTCAGCGGAGCAAATTTTTATATTTTTTTGGTTTTTCTTTGATTTATTGGAATTATTTTAGTGAAAACTCATTTTTAGCCTTCTAAAAATTATTCTTTAAGCTTTGCAATTCAATATCTTTATTTAGAAAATCATGAAAAATATTCTAAATGTTCCTAAGTGATTTAGAAGCAACTTAGAATATTTCCATGAGTTTTATTATTTTTGTGATTTTTATGAATTTTAATTATTTTAAATAGGCTAAAAGTCAAGTTTTTATTTTAAATAAAATTTTATTTTTAGAAAATATCCCTGATCACAGAGAACTCAAAAAACTAAGTTTCATAATTTTTTGAGTTATATTTTGATTTTTAAAAAAATTATTTAACTGTTAAAAGTGGTATTTATCTTTAAAAATCAACTTAATTTGCCAAATGAACTCAAAATATTTTGAATTTTTTATGATGAGTTCTGTGGATCATAAATCATAGTGGAGACCAAAATCAAGTCATTTAGATGTTTAAATTTTGCAAAATTAATTATCTCAGTGATTTAGTATATGTAAAATTTAAGAACATTTTAAAACTTTTGCTAAATTTCTTTAAAACTATAAGGAAGATGGTTCAAACTACTCACTTTGCAATTCTCTTAGGGTTGTTTGGTTTGGTGCATTTAGAATATACTAAAGTAAACACAAAGTGCAAGTGCAGTTAATTTAACTGAATTTACTTAAAAATTGTGAAGGAAATGAACTATGAAGTAGCTTGACTTTACTAAAAACAAAACATCCAAGAAACTATTTCAAATGCAAATAATTTATTTTTTTATTAACTTTTCACTAAACAAAATCATGCCCTTAGTTAAACATGTATAATTTGTCTGCTAGTGAGTATTTACTAATTTCCATGATTATTTTAAAGAAATAATGTGAAATATCTTGAAAAATATGGGTCTTTGTATAGGAAGCTCCTCTGACTTTGGAAAAATCAGAAAATACTTCCCCTGACAGAGGCTACAATATGCTAAAATTCCAATCCAAGGTGATGTGCCAATATGCATGGAGAATCAAATGATTCAAAACAGTGTTTAATTAATTAAAAACAAAATATGCACCAAATGGACTTGAAAATTATTCCACATTATTCTCCTCTATTCACTAAGTAAGAGGGTATTTTTATTTTATTTTTGTGATTTTTCTACACAAAGTTATGATTTTTCTAAGTTAGGAGTATTTAAATAAATAGGAAAAAACCCTATTTGTCTATTTAAACAGCGCGTGCTGACTAGATCCTAGGCAGCTTCGAAGGCATGCGTGGCGCGCTCTAGTTGGATGCCGCCGTCCACGTAGCTGCTAACTCGACCCGTGGTGTATGTCCCGAAGCGCTGTCTTGCGCTGGCCGGCTCAATCTCCCCAGTTCATTTGATACACGCTTGATCGAACGACTCCCCGTCATCGTCCCCGATAGAATGATCCCGTACCCGTCCACATTACAACCTTAAGATCTCAGCCTAGACTCCACCAAATCGCTTTGAATTTGATCCTATGGACTCGTCTAAGTGAGACGAACACATCCATACGGTTAAGATGCCATGAAATCAAGCTTAAGTAAATGGAGAATCAAAATAAGCTCGGGAGAAGGAGAAGTTTTATACGTTTGCTCTGAGAAGGGAGGCTTCAATTAGAGGTGCTCGGCACGTTCTTTGGAGTCCAAGGAGGCTAGGGATTGAGTCCCTGGCCTTGGTGTAAGGCCTAGGTATGAATTCGACCAAGCTCGATTTCAGGTGTTGGTCTAGAGCTATGGTAGAGGCTCTGTGGAAGAGGGATTTGATGGGGCTTTGGCTTCTTTCAGTCTTGTGAAGGTGTGGGCACAAGCCATTGAATTTTGGTGGAGTGTGTAGGTGTATTGGGCTCTATCCTGGTTTCCGGCAAGGTTTCAAGCTCAAAATTGAGCTCCAGCAATGGGGATGGGTGAGGAAAAAAGACTGGAATGTACTGAGGGGATCTTAGGGAAGCTCTGTGTGAAGTTTGGAGAGACCTCTCTAAGGAAATTTCAGGACACCTCCCATGGCCGTGGGGGAGGTGGCCTTTTATAAAAATGGGTTTATGGTGGCTGTCGTGGCCAATCAAGAGGTGTAATGTGGTGCTTAGGTGGAGGGCAGAGGAGCTCTTCAATTTGATCTGGATAAGCTGGCCTGTAGGTTTGATTTGGGTGAGATGCCATGGGGTTGGCTCTTGGTTTTAAGCTTTTCTGGACACTAGGCTGGCCGGCTGGCCAAGGGGAGGTGGCTAGGAGCTCAGGGAACCCAAAGGAATCCATCACAATAATTTAATGCAAATGTGCTTGGATTTGGCAAAGATATCTTAAGCGTGTGCATTTTCGGAAATAAGATCCCTTAAGTTTGGGAACCTTTGGTCCATGGCTTCATTTAGGTTGTTTCATGGCATTTAGACTGGTCACTAAGTCCAACTAATGGCTGTGGTGGAGTTAATTTGGTGGCCTTAGGGTGGTTAGGTCACTTTTAGTGCATGTGTTCAAGTGGGTGAAAATGACCAAAACTTGGGTTTGGGATAGGTTAGCCATGTTAATTGGCTCAAATAATTGTTTCATTAGGTGTAGGTGATCATAAGGAACAACTTTGGTGAGGGATGGAAGTGGTTTTGAGTTCAATTGTTTTGAGTAGTGGTTTTGAGTTCAATTGGAAGGTCAATTTGAGGGAATTTTGAACTTTAATCAATTTGGCCATGTTGGGCTAGACTTGAGTCTAGCTTGGGTCAGCCTTGGGATAAGTCCAAATTGATCGTTGTAAATGGTCAATAGGGACCTCATGAAGAGTTTTCAGCATGAATTGGATGCCGATTTGGAGGATAAGGCAATCAATTGGGTGAAATTTGAGGACTTAGCCAATTTGGGGCTAAATTTGAGAATTTTGGATTTAGGCCAAAATAAAATGGATTTGAGACTTCACCAAGGAAAATTTATGTTTGATTTTGATGTATATTAATTTTATAAATATTTTGCAACATTAATTGGGGCCAATTGACTAGACTCAATTGACTAGAAATTGACTAGACTATGGGTTCAATTTGGTGAGAATAGGTCATATGGTAAAAATTGGGGGTTTTGACCCAAATCAAAATTGGGTTCACATCATGCACCAATTAAGTTTGAATTTGGTTTATTTTGGTCATATCAAAAGTTATATTGAGTTTAGGATTGGAATTTGGGTCAATTGGGATCAAATTGATGGACATTTGAGTTGGATTTGGGGAAATTTGTATCTTTAAAGACAAATTTAGGGATTTTGGTTAAAGATGGTCAAATTGGCCAAATTGGGTCATGTAGTAGTTGAGAAAAATATAGTTGAGAGAAATGAAATTGGGAATATTTGGGATTTATTGGGATTTTATGGAAATTTTTGGGATTTTTAGCTATGGAGGGGTATTTTGGTAATTTGACGGTGTTTTAGGGGTAAAAGGCCAAGATGGGTATTTTGGTAGATTTGAGGTACCAATCATTACCAACATGCCATTGATGAATGGAAACCCCATTTTGGGTCCTCTACATAGTGGTCTTAGCTAAATCATAGCCCTAGGGCTAGTAGATTTAGGGGACTATCTCCATGAGTATCACAAAAGATCAAGAAAAGATCAAGGGATCTAAAAGTTCAGGGTTGTGAGTGATTGTGGGTGCAGATAAGTGTAGTGAGTTCCTTAGCTCTAGACCAACACCCAAGGTAAAACCCAAGGTACTAAGGGTGACTCATCTTGAGTTTCCCCCACAGTGACCCCACCTACTAAGTATTTAGAGGTTGAGACCAACATGTGGAACTTCAAGCTGAGTAGAGAAGAGTTTGGAATTTCTAATGGTGAGGGTTTCATGTCTAGTTTTCTAGGAATAATCAACAGGAAAAGGCCTATGGCTAGACCTTAAGCTACTAAAGAGTAAAAACTAAACCTCAACCAAAAATGAGGTCAACAAGGTATAATTTCGACCAACGCTGACTTTTTGTATTGATCAAAGTCTATGCTATAGTGGTCTGGTTAAGGGAGTTTTATGAGGGACCTTCTTCTTTCACATAGGGATGGTGTTGGTCAAATTAATTTGTCTTTTGGTACACTATGGAGCTGTGGGAAATGATGTCCTAGTTTCAACCTGATTGTGAGTTCCAAAATTCAGCTCAAACAGTGGATTTGAAGGCTGGAAGATGTCTGTATTGAACTCAAGAGGACTTTAAGAAGCTCTGGGAAGATGGTTGGAAGATGATTGTATTGTAACCCAAGGAATTTCAACAACTCCCCACCTTGGTCGTGGATGGTGAGTATAAATAGGACGGACCATGGTGGCTCTCAGGCCAAGATGAGGTGGTTGGGATGTTGCTTAGGTGGAGAGTAGAAAGGATCCATTAGAAAATTGGATTGGTGCAACCTAGATGGGTTTTATTTTGAGTTTTGGCCTAGATGAGGCTCTTGGATTTGGGTTATCTGGCAGCCAAGGTGGCTGACCAACCAGACTTAGGTCACTATCCCACTGAGGATGATCATTGATGGGCTAATGTGTCGCCAATTGGGTTTATGCATCGGTAAGGGTGAATAATTGAAGTAGAAAGGGCTTTAGGCTAGGTTGGGTCAACCATGTGTCTAGCCCCATTGGAATAGGCATGGGTGGCTCCCCATGGCTGACCAAGATCAGGTGAGCCACATGAAATGGTGTGGAGAAGTCCCCATCCATTGGATTTAGCTAAACATGGGTTAGAGTGAGTCATTATAAGGGTTAAAAACTTTTTAAGGGATCTTTAAAGTGGCTCCTCCTTTATCCATTAATAGCTTCGTGAGGTGGCAAAAGCTCATATGGCTCACCTATGGCTTGGGGATGGCTTCAGGGCTGTCCTTGGCTTGGTCATTTGCATGAAAAGGGATTTTTGGATTTTATGGGGTATTTTCGTGGAGTTTGTCATGAGGCTTGATTTAGAATGATTTGATCATATATTTAAAACTTAAGGAATGATATTAATTAAATGGATGATGGGAAGAAATTTCATGCCATGTAGGTTATGGATTTGGGTTTTTGGAATTAAGAGTTGTGGCTTGAGCTTTTAAAATTTAGGTGAATTTGGGCTAAAATTTGGGTCAATTAAATGTTTAATTTGGTGTAGGGAGATTTCGTGAAGATTTTTGAAATGAATTCAAGTGATTTTGAATTGAATTGAAAAGTCAATTTAGGGACTTTTGACATATGGGCAAAATTGGGGCTTTTTATTTGGGTTGGAATTGGGCTTACAATTGGGTCAAAATGGGCTTGTATTTTTGTTTCAATTGGTGTTATGGATGTTGAATTTACGTTTAGATCTAAAATTGGGCAATATTGGGGTCCATTGGGCCAAGATTGAGGCTAATTTGGGGAAATTGGTCCTTTAAGGGCAATTTGGGGCTTTTGATAAAATAGAGTCAATTTGGTCAAATTGGGTCAATTTTATGGTTCAAAATTAAAGTTAGGAATTTTTGGGATGATTTTAGAATTTTTTGGAATTTTTCAAATTTTTGTGTCATGAGGGGTATTTTGGTATTTTTGGCAATTTTGGGGGTATTTTGGTATTTTTTGCAATTTTGGGGGTATTTTGGGGATTTGGTGATTTTGGTCAATTTGGGTAGTAGGGAATGACTTGAAATGACTTTTGGACAAATTTGGGCATTTTGGGCAATTTTGGGAATTTTGGCAAAAATTAGTTTTGTAGGGGTATTTTGGTAATTTAGTGATATTGGGCTAGGATGGGCAAATAAGCCATGAAGCCATGGAGCCATACGAGGACTCATTTTGGATGCTCAATCATTTTGGATGCTCAATATGCTAATGCTCAATATGCTAGTCCTAACCCTATTAGCCAAGGGCTAAGGGTTTGGGTCCATTTATATGAGCTTTCCAAAAGGAGTGAAGAAACCAAATCAAGGGGGGTCATAGGGTTTGGGATGTGTGAGAAAGTGCAATGTGGGTAAACTACCCTAACCAAGGCCAGACCACCCAGGATTAGTATTAAGGCTTGAAAATCCTATGGGGATTCTCCTTGAGCTCCAACATATTGACCCCACTGACCCCACCTACAAAGTACCTACAAAGTACTAGAGGTTAGGACCAATATTGTGGAACTTCAAGTTGAGTAAAGAGGAGTTTAGAATTTCTAATGGTGAGAGTTCCTTTTCTAGTACTCTAGGAATAGTCAATAGAAAAATCCTATAGTTATACCCTAAGCTACAAAGGAGAAAACTATACCTCAACCAGAAGTTAGGTCAACAGTTTTTCACTCTCATTGTCCTCATTTCTCAACTCAAAGTTCTTTTGAAACATATCCTCTAATTCTCTTATAGTTCATTGTTTGATTTCCTTTTCTTGCTCATCATTTTTTTGTTTAGGGCTTATCTTAGGGTTATTCGGTAAATTATATGGAGGATTAATATTAATTGAGTCAACAATCAGCCCCAGTTGGTTTTTTATATTCCTTATAGAAACCTGTTGACTTTTCAATAAATTTTCGCTTTGATAAACAACCTATTATATAGACATCTCATTCTCCTCATATTGTAGGTTAGAGTTAAACTCAAAAGGAAACGAAGGTCCAAACTTATATTTTTCTGGATTATTCCAATTACTTAAAGGATCATCTTGATTATAATCTCATGATTGGTTTCCTCCTTCATAATTGTTATTTTAATTAAAGTTGGAAGGATTCTCCGAGGCTGTTTCGTAATTAAAAAAAGGGTTATTTGAGTGATCGTCGATCTTGTCAATATTTTCAAAAGTTTTAGTGTCAACCATCTATCCAAATGAATTTTCTTGAATGACTGGGGGTTCATAAGGTTAACACATTTCATAATGATCTAATTTTCTTGAAATATCTACAACCTCAGAAATTAGAATATTTAGTATATTAACTTTATAATAACTCATCATTTCTACAACATCTTCTGAAGATCTTTTCTATTTTCTAATCTTCCCTACAGTTCTTTATATTTTTTAGTCATATAATTCAAGGTCTGCAAATCCTGAACTATGCATACAACTATAGAGACTTAACTAATAGGATAGATATCAAACACGTTAAATAATAAAAAAATATTTTCGGTATTTTATTTTTTATTTTTTATTTTTTTAATTTAAAAAAAATACACAAAAATTAAACACATTAGATAATAACAATACATTTTTCAAATATAAGCCTTCTAAGTTAAACTCAAATTTCTTCTAATGTTCTCACCGTAGCTTCCCCGACAATGACGCCAAAAACTTGACCCGAGTCGCAATTACACATTAATTTAACTTCCAAAAGATGGCCAACAACTTGACCCAATTTATATTTAGCAGCTAGTGTGCGAAATCAATATGTTATAAATTTTAGAATTTTTTATTCATAATTTACACACTAGGGGTACTATTGAAGTATATGTATCGTTTCAAGGAGTATAGGGTTTTCCTTAACAACCCCAGTATCGATCTCACAAAGAAGCAAGGTAAGAAATCCCGTAGGCTAAATCTAGTCTACTATTATCAAGTCTTTGCTTAGAATGCAAATTAAATTGGTTTTTCTAATAAAATCTAAATGGAGAAAAAAAGGGATGTCACGGATCCTGAGGAGAACCTTAGTGACTTCCCAAGTTATCCTATGGTTTGGCTTAAATTTCAAAGAAAAAATATTAAATGTTTCTTCTTGCCAATTTTATTATTTAGGGCTCACACTTGTACGATATAGTCATACAAATAGCCTAGAAGATAAGAGGCTTTATGTCATAGTAAACAACAACCTCAGAGCCTAAAGCAAGTTAGGGCTTATATTACACAGCATGGTTGTGCAAAGGCCTAAAGATAAGTTGAGGATTTATGTCACACTAGACGAGCTACCATCAAATCCTATGGCTTTTTATTTAATTCTAAGGAATGGTTTTTTGTTGTTGATATATTTGCTCTCTCAAAGTTGTTCTCCTATACATTCTTGTCATGTTACCTACAGAGTTAGCTCCAGGCTCCTCGTCAATGTGATTGCTCTAAGTAAGAACATATAGTTTTGCAGAATAAGTGACAAGTTTTGTTGTTGTTATTTAATTGTTTTTAGAGGGGATTTTTAATTTTATTAGAGTGATACCGATTAGGATCTCACAGTTCCCTCATTCAAGTATCATTATTTTATTTTGAATTTATTTAGTTTAATCGAGTTGTTAAGCTCATTTAAACCAGAGAACTTCCGTTAGCGACCGCATGTTACCTCATCTGAGAAACCTTCATAAACCTAAAAGGAGTATCTTACGCTTTTTCATTATTTTGAAAGTGCATGTTTGATTTATGAAATATATTTTTTTGTTTTTCAATTTTGGTTTAGTTTTGCATGTAAAGTAAATAAAAACTGGTAGAACATGTTCTAAGTTAAATAAGTAAAATTGCAATGCATAAATGTAAATGTGTAAATCGGCCTCTGCTACCGTTGTATGATTAGCAACAAATTGCATAATATTTTTGCAAGAAAGTTAAATAAATTACCAAAAAGCAAACAAGAGCATGTGGTACGGAAAAAGTCAGAAAATGAGTCGTAGCAAAATTTAAGCAGGTAAAAGAAAATCGATAGTCACATATGAAAAGTCAAAATTTAGTGTGAAACTGACAGTGACTTTATATATGCTTAAAAATACAAGTATTTAATAATGTTGCTAAGAACTTTAATTCCTCAGCAACGTCACCAAAAATGTAATAACAATTATAGATTCGATAAAGATGTATATATAAAATATTCAATAAAGTCACACTTGTCAACCCAAGTATACGCATTGCACAAGTAATATAGGCCTCTAATGGAGTCCTAGATATTGATCCCATAGGGAGTAATATTAGAACTACAAACTAAGATTTTAGAAAAGCAATACTTAATAGCAACAATGGAATTCAAATTGCTTATCTGTCACTAATAGATAATTGAAATAAATATGTAATTTTATTAACTCTTAAATAACTAATTATACTAATAAAGTTTTTAATGTGAGGTTCAAAATGTAAGAAAGCATTCTTCTTCTTGTCAAGCAATTATAGTGAATGGATAAAGTGAATAAGTTCAAATTGTGTTGTGCCAAATAGGAGCATACCTATTCTTTACCCTTTGGTCCAGGCATAAAGAACGTTGACTAATCTTACATTTGTTTACTGAATCTGCGGCTAGGCTGGAAGGATACCGGCTCTCACTTTTGAGCTCCCACGTTCCCCTCGCTTGAGGTCTAACATCTACACTTCAGCACCCAAACAATAAGACCAAATTGAGTATTTTAGTCTGTCACTCTAAAATCTCCAATTCTACGCCCGATAATTTTATTTCCCTATTTTTTTGCACCCAACTTCCAAGGTCTTTGACCTCCCTGAATCTTAGATGTAATCCTTTAGTTGTAAAACTCAATAATTTTTAACAAAACAATTGGCCAGATTGAAAGTAAATTAAGATCAAAGTGAAGAGATCATCACAATCATCACAACTTCTTTAACAACTTCTTTAACATTTTCATGGCGCAACCAATTCAAATCACCATTTCACAAATCTCAAGATAAGGAGAAAGACAGAGAAAATAAATCAGAACTCATGGGGAAGACACAACAAAACTAGAAATTCATATATAACAACAAAGTTATACAACTACAACAAGTAAATAATAATTATCTCTAATTTCTCCCTAAGAAAACTCCTCGAAGTTCCTCTGAATCTCTTCCTTCCTTTACAACACACAGAATTCATCTTCGAAGTGGCAAAGAGGAAGAAATCTCTCACTTTCCCTCCACTCTTACAATCTCTAAAATAATTTTTCACAATTAGACTCTCTACACTTTCCCCACACCTAACACACCTTTTATTTTCGGCCAAAAGCTTCTTTTTAAAGTTGTGGATTAGTTTTCCCAAGAGTTTCCTAAGCATTCCTCACAAAAATCATCCTCATTTAATGCATTGTTGGACATAACCGCTAATCTCTCCGTCGGCGGCCTCGAGGGCGCCGTCTGCGGGCCTTCTAAATTATTAAATCTGGAGTCTCGAGAATTTCTCGTCGTCGGTGCCCTAGTTTAAATCTTCACATTTTGTTCCTTTTTGCTCCAAATTGCCTTTTCGCTCCAAATTCGCTCCTTTTTGCATCATTTTGCTCTAATGACCCTAATTCATCGTTCCTGTGATAAAACATCAAAAATACCTTTCTTTAAAGTGCAATATCATCAAAAATAGTATAAAATAGGTATGAAAATCTCAATATATTTTCCTTTGGTCAAAATCCCCCAAACCTAACTATTACTTGTCCTCAAGTAATTTTAGTACTATATAAAAGGTATGATCTATGGTAGTAAAGTTTTAATTCAGAAATACTATAAGTATTGATTTAAATAAATACCATAGTGAGATTTTCAGAAAAAATTCATGTAATTAAATTAACTCTGTAGTTACAAGATTATCTAGTCATTATGTTTAAGAGTTTTAGTCTTCTATTCATTTCAAGAATGACTATATGTTGTAATATTAATTCACTTAGAATATTCAAATGATAGAAACTTTTTGAGAACACTACTAGTAAAAGATCTAATCCATA
>NW_018232405.1:108689-112951 GCF_001263595.1 Phalaenopsis equestris | reverse complement strand
TTTTCCTTTTTCAAGTGAGGATTACTATATCTAGATAGCCCTTAATGATTTTGAACATCACATTTCTTTCCCAAATTTGAAACTCAAAGCATTCATTTACCTTATAAATATTTCATTGCTTTTACATCATTGAGCCCCAATCTTTTCTTCTCAAAAGAATTTCCAAATTCTTAATACTTCAAAATATAGTTTCCTTTACTTTAAATAGTTAACTATTGTCTTATTCTCTTTTAATATCTTTAATCTACAATATTAATTTTCATTACAAAAATAATCACTTAAATCTACCATAATATTTAAATATCTACCAAATATAGTTACATGAATTAAATTCACTACATAAAATCATATTAATAATTTTTGAAAATATTGAAATAGAGAACATCTAATAGTTACTCTTTTTCTTCCCTCCCCCAAACTTATAATTTTAAATATGAAATGATACAGGTGGAAATAAAAACTCTAAATATAAATCATACCTCAGTATTTTAGGCATTTTCATCATTCTGAAATTATTACAGTTCTTCTCAAAATTTTAACTTCAACTGGTCTGTAATATTAGGAGCTTTCTACACATATAAATCATTAGAGAATTTTCTGGGTATTGAAATTTTGAAATAAGTACAAAACTAAACATTAAAAAAACTCAATATTTCACCAACACATCCACAATACTAACAAAACAATTACAATTAAAATACAAAATGAAAATCACAGCACATTACATTTCACAAAGTATTAATCAACATTCATTATACCACACATGAAAATTTTAACTACCACATTAACAATTATAACAATAATTAAAAATTATCCAATTGCAACATAACAATAAAAATGAAAGTACAAACACACACAAACATCCATTTCTATTACCAAAAATTACAAAAATAAAAGTACAAGTACATCAATACATTCAAATATCAAAATTTCCAAACTATATCTTCATCTCCTTGGTCAGCAGGTGGATTGGGCTGATACTGAGTATATCGGGGGCACTCAGGGAAAGTAACATAAGGATCACCTTTGTAGTGTCGGGCCTGAGCTTCGTAGTAAGCTATCTCAAAATTTGAATGTCTCTGAAGGTACTCACTATCATAATCATGTCTACATTCTAAACCTCCAATCATTTCATTTATTAACTTTATACTCTTTCGCTGTAAGGTTAACTCATTCATTAAATTAGTCAAGGTAGGGGAGCTAGAAGAAGGAAGGTCATAACTAGTAGAGGGGACATATCTACTAGTAGAAGGTTCTTGACTCCTACTCCCAGTTCTCCATTTTTCATGGGATTCGTAAGTCTTCAAATTATCTTTACTAATGGGTTTCATAGGGTAAATCCATTCCTCATCATCTCTAGCTTCCACTCCAGAAAGTTGGCAAAGTGCATAAATGAGGCCAGGATGTTCTAGACCTCCACTTGTTTCACTCCTTGTCGTGGTCAATATATTCTTAAAAATGATTCTCCCCACATTTATATTTATGTTATTCTGAATATAGAAATTCAGAGTAGCTCTATCTCTTGTTACCTCACAGTGGTGATAGGTCGGTAATGGAGAGAGGAAATAAAATAGTGCCACGCTTTAGATGTGGCATTTAACATGGAAGCAGAAAAATTTACCCCGTTCTCGTTGCAAATTTACCCGTTCTCGTTGCTTAATCTTCCACATTCCTTTTCCATCAGTGAGAAAAGTGGGCCTTCCATACAGTGGGCCTTCCATAGTACTGAAGGTTTCATAGTGACAGTTGTAAGAGTTTGGGACTTCGTAAAAGGTGTTAACGCGGGAGGCATTAAATTCAACAGGAAATCCCCGCATTTGAACGATTCATCTTCAAAATCGAACACATTGGCATAAAATTCTTTCACAATATTTGCAGCAGCCTTATTGGTGGTGTAACAAAAGTTTTCCTACCTCCGCTTGGTAATAAATCGTTCAATTTCTCCTCCTGGACTCTCAAAAACTCGATCTTGTATACACTTCATTCCTTCAAACACTAAAGTAAACCTCGATTGAGCTTTCGCATTGACGAAGCAAGACTCGTCGAACTGAAGTCACCTCTTTTGTCATGGAGCCATTTCAATCTAATCAAAATTATATAAAAATTTTAAAATATACTACAAAAATGCAAATAATGGCTTCCAAGAGTGATTTTAAGAGTTTAAAACTAAGTTCCATGAATTTCTTCCCAATATTTTCTTCACATTCTCAAATTTTTTGGATCTCCTCAATGCGGAAGAAATTCATGGTGAAAATCAAATATTTTTAGTTTGGAGTGAAGCTCTTAACTAGAGATGATCAAATTCAATGTCTAAATGCCTTGAAATCGCCCCCAAATCCAAGATCTCTCAAGCCCTAGGTCAAAAATCTTGTTTTTCATAGGAAGGGGATGATGAATACTGGCAGTTGACTTGTCAAAATTGTAGTTAAAGGTGTTTTTTTGGGATCTCATCGTCGGCGGGGTCTTCGGCACCCACTCTATTGAAATTATATTCTAAGTCTCGAGAATAGTCCGTCGTCGGCGGCGCTGTCGGCGGGCTCTATTTAATTGGTTCAATTTCCAGATTTTTGTGATTTCGATCAATTTCAAGCCTCAACAACATCCGTTCAATCATTATAGACATAATTTTAAGTGATTAAATGATGTACTTATAAAAAATAAACTTTTACAACACAAAACATCACAATTGTATATAAATTTCAAGAGTTACAATATATGTTACACAACACACCTAAGTTTGGTATTTTATCAACCTTAATACATCAATTCAGCTCGCAATCCAAGCCAAAATACTCAAAATGCTGAAAACAAACATCTTATGCTCAGTCTCAACTGTACAGAGATCTAAATGCAAAATTCTAAAACAAAACAAACATAACCTATTTACATACATAGATAGATAGGTAGCAATGTAAATATACAATTCTTCAGATTCAGGTTTAGATTCTCATATGAGATCACCCATTGATTGCACATGAATGAAAATGTTATAGAAGAGTCAGTATAGAAATTCTTCAGTAGAGTCCTCTTCTATCAATTTCATCCTTCTCATCAGCCGTATCAAACTATCTTCTATATGTCTAGAGTGAGAAAAATGTTCTTTCATCCTCCAGTCTAGATGATCGAAGAAATCAGAGATATTATTAATTGCATTCATAACATTTTGTACCTCCTTCTCTGATTTCTTGATTCTACGCAGGATCGCCAGAGTTTTGTCCGGAACTAAAGGTTGAATAGGCAGTGAATTCTTAGACGATTGATCTACCATAATAGTCATCCCATTTTCATCTTTATTGGTTGGGAATCTCTTAGTTGGGTCCAAAGGCTTCCAAGGTAGAAGAACCTTTTCCACATTTTCATAAGATACTTGGAACTGACTGTAAAGTAATAAAATTGTGTAAGGGTGTCCAAGCCCATAAGTTGATCCATGAACGATCAGGCCCAAAACAGACTTCACAATTATAGATCCAATATTGATCGGCAGTCCCATTTGTATGCAGTAATTCAGAATAGCACTTTCTTTAGAAACTTTACCGATCCTCATTGTCGGTAACAGTTTTGAAGAAATGAAAAAGTGCCAGTGTTTTGAAACGGTATTTAGAAGTGTCGCAGAAAAACTAACATACCCATTTTCTCTCATTTCCCAGTCTTCTGTTTAGTCCATTAAATATTGGTAAATCTCATTCATCTAGTTTCTTGTCAGGATGAAGTTGGAATAAAGGCAGACAGGAACGTTCTCGATCATATATAATTCATTGATCCATGCAAGAGTAAAAGTTATCCATCTACGTTGCACATAGACGACTCCCTGGTTGATTCCATGTAAATTAGCGTAAAATTCCTTCATCAAAGGACCAACCACGCCGGCGGCGGTGTAGCACAGCACTTCATATCTTCGCCGCACTAGCATCTCTTCAATTGCCATCGAGGGATTATTCAATCCTTGATTTACGAATCCTCGTTCCTTGATTAATCTCTTCTTTGCCAGTATCTTGTTGAAGATTCGCTGCGCTTCCGCACTAATGAACTTTCTCCGGTTGAACACTCGTATTCTATGATTTTTAGGAGAATTTGATGCCATAAGGATGAATTTGGTGGAGTTTCACTTCATTTTTTGGGAAATATGAACTTAGGAATCGAATTTGGAAATTTAAAAGGAGTAACTCCCGCCTAAAACCACCAAAAACCGCCCATTCAAACCCCAGAAACTGCCATCCCGCCGGTCTCGCCGTCGGCAGCATCGAGGGTGTCGTCGGCAACCC
>NW_018232405.1:106936-108103 GCF_001263595.1 Phalaenopsis equestris | reverse complement strand
TTATAAATTCTGTCATTATCATAAGACTCATTTCTTAATCCTTCCATTTCATTTAATTTTAACAATCTCTTTTTACCAGCATCTTTCAAATTATAATTGAATTTTTTAATCCCCCAATATGCTTTATGCTCCAATTCTACAGGTAAGTGACAAGTCTTTCCAAAAATCAGTCTACAAGGAGTCATTTCAATAGGAGTTTTATAAGCAGTCCTGTAAGCCCATAATGCGTTATCCAGTCTAGTGGACCAACCGACTCTACTAGAGTTTACAGTCTTTTCAAATAATTGTTTAATCTCTCTATTAGAAACTTCAGCTAACCCACTGGTTTGAGGGTGATAGGCAATAGAGATTTTATGAATAATATTAAACTTTTCTGCCAATCTCTGAATGTATTTATTCCTAAAATGGGATCCTCCGTCACTGATTAGGCATTCCGTATCTAGTGAAAATATTTTTCATTAAAAATCTTGAAATACTTTTAGCTTCACAATGAGGTAAAGCTTGTGCTTCAATCCACTTTGAAACGTATTCTACCGCAACTAATATATATAAGTTTCCACATGAAGGAATAAATGGTCACATGAAATCTAATCCCCAAACATCAAAGATCTCAACTTCTAACATGAAATTCAAAGGCATTTCATTTCTTCTAGATATATTGCCTACTCGTTGACATCTATCACAAGTTTTTATGTATATATAAACATCTCTAAAGATAGTAGGCCAACAAAATCTAGCTTGTAAAATTTTATAAGCAGTTTTATCAATCCCAAAATGTCCTCCAAATTCACAATCAAGACATTTCTGAATGATTAGCTCATTTTCTTCATAAGGTACACATCTGCTCATAATAAGATCCTTATATTGTTTATATAAATACGGCTCATACCAAAAATATGCTTTCACATCATGAATGAATTTTCTTTGTTGTTGCAGGGTAAGCATAGGTGGCAAAATATCACTTATAATATAATTAACAATATCAGCATACCATGGTATTTTCGACTCATTAATATTATAAAGTTATTCATTAGGGAAACTATATGTAATTTCATTATCGGTGTCAGATAATTCATGGTTTTCTAATCTCGACAAATGATCAACAATTTGATTATCAGTTCCCTTTCTATCAATAACCACAAGATCAAATTCTTACATCAAATGTAT
>NW_018232405.1:101940-106187 GCF_001263595.1 Phalaenopsis equestris | reverse complement strand
TGTCTTCTTCCATACCATTTTCTGAAATTTTATGCCCTAACACAATTCCTCCTGCAACCAAAAATTGACATTTCTCCCAATTCAGAACTAAATTAGTTCTTTCCCATAACTCCAAATTTTTTTAAAGATAATTTAAACATGTGTCAAATGATGTTCCAAATACAGAGAAATCATCAATAAATACTTCCAATTCATCATCAATGAACTTACTAAATATAGACATCATACATCTCTGGAATGTTGCACGTGCATTACATAATCCGAAAGATATTCTTCGAAAAGCAGAAGTTCCAAAAGGACTAGTAAATCATTGGGTTAAATCTCCTTTGTGGATCAACTCTTGGTTTATATTGTTCATCTAGTATAATTCTGTGCATACAGATCGAAGGACTGATTCCCTTAATATTAGCTAAGGTCCAACCAAAAGCTTTCTTATTTCTTTTTAATGTATCTAAAAGTCTTTGCTCTTGCAAATCATTTAATTCTAAAGATATAATAACAGCTAATGTAGATGAGTCTCCCAGAAACACATACTTCAAGTGGCTATGCAATATTTTCAACTCAATTTCAGGTGGTTTTATAATTGACAGAACTAGATACTTATCAGTATTTTCTGTAATATCCAACATCTCAAATCTTTCCTAAACATAATCTAATTCTTTTTTTTCTATTTCGTCCAAAATAACTTCATCACTATTCTCAAATTGTTCTTTTTCTTCAAAATATTCTTTAAAATGTTCATTCAATAGATGTTCACTAATTTCCATGTGAAACATTCATTATCTCTTTCAACAGCAGGGTATTTCATAGATTTTGCAATGTTAAGAGTAACTTCTTGATCGTTAACTCTCATCGTTAATTCTCATTTTTGAACATCTATCATAGCTTTTCCAATAGCTAAGAACGGTTTTCCTAAAATGATAGGTATTTCCTTATCTTCCTCCATATCTAAAACAATGAAATCTACAAGAAAGATAAATTTCTCAACTTTTACTAACACATATTTTATAACTCCCTTACGATATGTAACTAAATGATCCGCTAACTGAAGAGTTACAGAAGTAGGTGAGACTTCTCCTAATCCTAATCTTTTGAAAATTGATAGAGGCATAAGATTAATGTTGGCTCCCAAATCACATAAAGCTCTTCCATAAGATTTTTAACCGATAGCACACGGTATAATGAAACTACCTGGATCTTTTAATTTTTTAGGAAGCTTTTTCTGAATAATTGCACTACACGCTTCGCTAAGTGCAACAACTTCCGTGAACTTCCTTTTCTTGTTCACAATATCTTTCATAAATTTCACATAATTGGGCATTTGCTCTAAAGCTTCTACGAAGGGAATATTTACCCTTAATTTCTTAAGAATTTCTGGAAACATGGAAAATTGTTTATTCTATTTGTGTCGCTTTAATCTTTGAGGGAATAGTAGTGGAGGTTTCTCCACTGTAATTTTTATTGGTGTAAGTGGATATTCTAATTATGGGTTTTCATGATCCTTTTTTTTTCTATATTCACTTTCTCTTTTCAATTTCCGTTTCTTTCTGCACTCTTGTTTCCAATTCTTTTCCACTTTATAATTGTATCGCTTTGATTTGTTCTTTTCCTTGATGTTTAGGATTTGGTTCCACAGTACTAGAAAAAGTTCCTAATGTTTGGTTACTAAGCGTAGTAGCGATATGCCCTAATTGATTTTCAATATTCTTAATAGCAGTTCCTTGATTTTTTAATTGATTTCCTTGAATTTATAATTGATTTCCTTGATTCTGCAATTGTTGACCCATGTTTAATATCAGCTCTTCCATAAACAACTTTTTTTTCTTAATTTGAGTGTTACTGTTAAATCCTGAAGGATAAGAAGGTCTATAATTAACATTTCCTTGGTTGGATGAATTTCCAAATGGGTTCACTAGGTTGTTCGCCCATTATTGATTTGTAGCAGAATTATTATTCCAATTAAAATTTGGATGATTCTTCCAACTTGGGTTATAATAGTATGAATAAGGTTTGTGGGGTCTATTATTAATAGCATTTAAAGTCTCATACAAAGGTTGAACATCCGCAAATTGCCCAGATGAATTCTCTTCCATCATAGTAGGTGTTGGAGAATAATTCATTCCATAATGTTCTAATTTCTTTGATATTGCAGCAATCTGTGAAGCTAACATAGATATGGAATCAGAATCATGGATACTAGCTACTCTTTTAGGATTTACCCTTTCAGATGACCATTGAAAATTGTTGGTAGCCATCTCTTCTATTAACCAATAAGCCTCATCAAAAGGTTTTGACATTAAAGAACCACCAACCGCAACATCTATAATCGATCTAAGTGATCCCACTAATCAAATATAAAATAGTTTGAATTATCAACCAATCTGGTAATGAATGATGAGGGTACTTTCTAAGAAGATCTTTAAATCTCTTTCAAGCTTCATATATCCCATCAACCTGACAGAACGATGTTATGTCATTTCTAAGTTTAGCAGTTTTGGATGGAGGGAAATATTTGGATAGAAATTTCTGTGAAAGTTCTCCCCAAGTTCTAATACATCCAAGTGCTGACAAATATAACCACATTTTAGCCTTATCCCTAAGTGAAAAGAGAAAATGTCTAAGTCTAGCAGCAATGTTTGAAATTGTCATTTTTAAAGGTAGCACACAGTTCTAAGAAACTAGCAAGGTGTAAATTAGGATCTTCATTTGGTGTACCTCTGAATTGAATTGATTATTTTGTACTGAAGCTCAAATGAATTAGAAGCTACATTAGGATTTTGGATAGATAAGTAGCAGCTACATCAGGATTTTGGATTGATAAGTGAATTTCATCTACTATAGGATTTGCATAATCTGGTAGGGGTCTAGGTTCGTGTTCATTTTCTATCCCTTGATTGTTCACATTGTTTTCCATTTTATCAGAATTTGTAGGTTCTCTTCTCAATATTCTAATTTTTCTAATAGTGCGTTCTAATTCCGAATCGTAGGGTATAAGATTTTAAGGTCCAAATTTACGCATACAATTTAAAATCAGTACACAAAAAATAGTTAACTAAATAAGAAAATAAGTTGCAATTCAAGTAAAAATTTTCTAATAATCTGAATTTGTCCGTTACTCTAATTATGATTCTTTTTTACTCCTCGGTAACGGCACCAAAAACTTGACAGCGACTTTATATATGCTTAGAAACTCAAGTATTTAATATTGCTGCTAAAAGATTTAATTCCTCAGCAACGACACAAAAAACTTAATAACAGTTATAGATTCGATAAAGATGTATATATAAAATATTCAATAATAGTAAAGTCACACTTATCAACGCAGGTATACGTATCGCTCAAGTAATATAGGGATCTAATGGAGTCCTAGATATCGATCCCACAAGGAGTAATATTAGAACTACAAACTAAGATTTTAGAAAAGCAATACTTAATCGCAACAATGGAATTCAAATTGCTTATCTGTCACTAATAGAAATTAAAATAAATTTGTAATTTTAATAACTCTTAAATAACTATTTATATTAATAAAGTTTTTAATGTGTTGTTCAATATATAAGAAAGCATCCTTCTCCTTGTCAAGAAATTATAGTGAATGGATAAAGTGAATCAGTTCAAATTATGTTGTGCCAAATAGTAGCATACCTATTTTTTACCCTTTGGTCAAGACATAAAAAACATTGACTAATCCTACGCTTGTTTACTGAATCTGCGGCTAGGCTGGGAGGATATCGGCTCTCACTTCAGAGCTCCCACGTTCCCCTCGCCTGAGGGCTAACATCTACACTTTAGCACCCAAACGATAGGATCAAATTGGGGATTTTAGTCTCTCACTCTAAAATCTCCAGTTCTACGCCCGATAATTTTATTTCCCTACTTATTTTCACCTTTCCAAGGGCTTTGATCTCCCTGAATCTTGGATGTAATCTTCACTTTAGTTGTAAAACTCAACATAATTTAACAAATCAAGATTGAAAGTAAATTAAGATCGAAGTGAAAAGATCATCACTACTTCTTTAACATTTTCATGGCTCAATCAATTGAAATCACCATTTCACAAAATCTCCAGACAAGGAGAAAGACAGAGAAAACTACTCAGAACTCATGGAGAAGATACAACAAAACTTAGAACTTATATATAAAAATAAAGTCATACAACTTTAATAAGTAAATACCACTTATCTCTAATTCCTTTACAAATAAACTCCTTGAAGTTCCTCTGAATCTCTTCCTTTCTTTACAGCACA
>NW_018232405.1:76248-101929 GCF_001263595.1 Phalaenopsis equestris | reverse complement strand
GAAGTGGCAAGGAGGAAGAAATCTCTCACTTTCCCTCCACTCTTACAATTTCTCAAAGAATTTCTCACAATTAGACTCTCTACACTTTCCCCACAGTTAACACACCCTGTATTTTTGGCCAAATGCTTCTTTTTAAAGTTGTGGATGAGTTTTCCCAAGAGTTGCCTAAGCATCCCTCCTAAATTTGTCCTCATCCAATGTTGAACATAACCGCCGATCTCACCATCGGCAGCCTCGAGGGCACCATAGATGGCTCTTCTAAATTATTAAATCTTGATTCTCGAGAATTTCTACCCGTCGGCGCCTTTGGGCTTGTCGTCGGCGCCCTAGTTGAAATCTTCACATTTTGGTCACTCCAAATTTGCTCCTTTTTGCATCTTTTTGCTCCAATGACCCTAATTCATCATTCCTGCAACAAAACATCAAAAATATCTTTCTTTAAAGTGCAATATCATCAAAAATAATATAAAATATGTATGAAAATCTCAATATATTTTCCTTTGGTCAGAGACCTCGGTAAAGGTTGGGGCTCAGAGCTAAACTGTGTGCTTCCTAACCTTGAGTAAGAGCTACCAACTTGATAATCTATGGAGGGCAGTCCTAACCTTTATCCAAGTGATTAACCATGGACCTTCTTACTTTACTTTTTTAATTTAATTTTTTAGGCATGTAGAATTTACTTTAGCAGGTAAAAGAAATTTTCTTTTGTAAATATTTTTCAAAGTAAAATAGTCCAAAAATTAATTACTTCGATCGAGCTAGAACTATAAGAAACCTAAGACTATTAGGGGAAATAATCTATTCAAGAGTCATCAAATAGTACCATCAGTCCTTATCCTCTCCACTTTATTGAAGGTCATTGAGTTAGGAGATACTATTTTAAATCTCGCTTTGTATCCCTTATTTTAGCACACATTAGCATTTTCGTCATCACCCTAGCCACCTAGACCTCATACTTACATGAGCCCGATCATCCATATGTGGCAAAAAAAATATCCCCAGTTGCTAACAAGGATATAAATATGTTAGGGAAGCTCAAATCCTTGAGCATTAGGTCAGTTATATTAGGATAAGTAGTGTAAGGTATTTTTACTGATTTAGGTGAATTATCAAGTTTCAAAGCATAACTTGGTGGGTCCTTATAAGTTGTAAGGATGATTTTCTTGAATAAATAATAATAAGTTCAATTGTTCTTCAAAATATCCAAAAGATCATAACAGTATTTAACGCATAACCCTCAACAACATTTAAAATCACTTGAAATGTTTCCAGTCATTTGAACTGATTATGTAGTTCAATTGAACATCTGAAGTTAAATTTAGATTCAATGCTAGTTAATTTTACATGTGCTCAATGAATCTTGATGTTTTAATTATCCCATGAGTGGGGACTTAGACATTACTTGACGTCCAATTTGAAGTTATGTGAGTGGGTGCCCATAAGGGCAAGCTGAAGTCATTAAAGCTCTTGGACACATGATTAAATTTGGGCTTGTAGTGCATTAAAGGTATTCATGATTGATTTAGTTTCTCCATTCTAAACCTCATTAGACAAATTTAAATTAAGCCTAGCTCACTACTAAGCCCTTAAGTTAAATTTATTTAGTAGATTTGCAATAATCAAAGATGTTGAATTAGGTGGATTTAATTTTCATTGAAAGATTGCATTAATCACTAATTTAGGGGATTCGAATGAGTAAGTTATCATCTTCTTATTTCAAGACCACTACCTTAGGATTATCAAAGTAGGTTAACTTCCATGTCACAATAATTTAAGATAATAACATTTTTACCCTCGTTGTGAAAAAGTGGTGAGTTGGTTTCTACCTCTTAAACCCTTATGTTTCAAACATCAAAGAGGGTTCATTATGATCAATATTACTCATTTACCCTTCGACTTAGCTTGAATTTTAATTAGGGCATCAAAATCCCATAATTATCATTTTGCCCCTAGGGCTTTCCACTTTATAAATCATTAAATTCAACACGAATGAATTTGAAATTTTCATAGTACCCCACTCATGGGTTAGTTAAAATATCAGAGTTAAAATTATGATTTTCTGATTTTATTTAATTTTTATAATTAATTTTACTTAAAAATAGGAATTTTTAATGCTAATTCATTTAATTGATCAAATTAATTGTCTCTATGGAAATTATTGGAGGTTTACCTAAGTCACACAAACACTCAATCCAAATTTCAAAATTTGTTAAGTTATATTTTAATTATTGTAGTTATTCAATGATTCTAGAAATTAACTAAATATAAATTATAATTTGATTTCAAAAATTACCTTTTATATTTTTTTCTTAGTCTCTCTTCGTTTAGAGATATCAGAGAAACAATCTTTTAATTTTTATAATTATTTTTATTGAAAAAATTAAGAAAAATTCATTTTTGGCATTCAAAATACATAATTGTATTAAGAAAATTAAGAAAAAATATTTTAAATGGTCCCATGTGATCAGTGGAACAATTTGTGATGTTTTGATGCTTTTTTGTATTTTTTAAATTTTTAATTATTTTTAATTATTTTTTAATTAAAAATTAGCTCAAAATGAACCATTTATTTTAACACCACTTTAATTTTTTTTGAGTGACCTGGTCACAAGGATCACTTCAAACCACTTTTCATAATTTTCTTTATTATTTTTTATTTAATATAATTATTTTTGTGCGAAAATCTCATTTACCCTCAAAAATAAGTTCTGATATGAAATACATATTAAATGGGTTTCAAATTTTTCTAGTAACTGTGGATCAATTTTTTTGATTTATTGATATATATTTTATTGTCTTCAATTTTTATCAGTTTTATTGACTTAATTACTTAAGATAATACACCTAGTTATTTAAAATCATTTTCTTGGGGTCCTCTGTCCACAGTGCACCTACTAAAACAAGTCCTATATATTTTCTTAATTTTATTTTAATTTATATAATTATTTTTAGCAAAAAGGAGTGACATAACTTTAAAAATTCAAGCTTTTAGGGTTAGGTGTGTTTTTTAATTTAGGAAAAAAATAGAGAACACTCCTAATAACATGAAGAATAAATAATCTAAATTTTAGGTCATGGTGATTAACATTTTATTAAATAAAGTTAAAACAAGCTCTGGACTATTTAATTAATTAAAATAAAATAAATGATAAATAATTATTATATTTGGTTCATAATTTTTTCTTCTGTTCAGTGAGCATTAGGGCTATTTTATTTTCTATTTATGATTTTTCTACACCATGTTATGATTTTTAAAGTTTTTGATTTAATTTAAATTTAAAAATATGCTATTTTCTACTTTTTGGACTCAGCGCCACACAATCATACGATGGCTCTAAAATTCCACACGACGCACTCCCATTCAACGAGGCCTTCCACGACAGCGCAGATTCAGCCTGCGCTTTATGCACTATTGTCTCTTCAGGCGTAATCTGGGGCATCCATTCAATACACGTGGAAACAGACAACCTCAGTTCATCATCCCTATCTGTCCTAAACTAAGAACCATCAATAATAAAACACTTCAATCTCACTTGATACTAAACCAAATAAGTCACAACTTGCACTTATTGATTCATCTAATCGAGATGAACATATCCATACGGTTAAAACATATAAAATACACACTCTCCTCACAATTGGTGAAATGAACTAAGAAATAGTGATTTTCAGTAATACTTTTGCCCAAGAGGTGAGGCCTCAATTGGGTGATTGCTGAAGCTTCCTTGGAGTCCTATAAATGTGCTTGAAGTGTCACATTCGAATGTTATCAGAATCTTGGTATGAGTTCAACCAATAGGTGGTGTGACCTTGGTCAAGGAGTGGGTTAAAGTGCTCAGGAGAGAGAAGTTTTGATTGGGGAAGTGTTCTTAAGCTCTGGGGAAGCTTAACAACAGCTCAATTTGAGGATTTGGTGATTTTGAGAAATGGGCGCAAAAGGTCTTGTTTTTTAGCTTTGAATTTGAGCTCAGAAATGAGGAATGGAGGTTGGAAGATGGTGGGAGTGAGCTTCGTGTGAGTGCTAGAAGAGTTTGAAGACAATTGGGAAAAATTTTCCCTAGCCTAGAGCACTTCTTTTCTTTTGGTCATAAGAGGGGCCTTATTTATAAACCAGGCCATTGCTGCCAATAAAGCAAGCTAGAGCGGCTAAAGTGCAACTTAGGTGGAGGGGAGTTCGGTGCAAGTGACCATTATGAGTTTGAAACGCTAGATAAGCTCAATTTAGGGTTGAAATCAAGGGTGCCTCGCATCCGTTGGGTTTTCCAGTGACTAGGCCTGTTGGTCTGGGCTAGGGTGGTAGCTAGTTGGCTCAGAGAGGTCATGAGGCTTAATGGTGAAAAGCTTTGGGCTTGGAAAGGCTCGTTGCGTGTGTAAGAGGATTTGGCCAAATTAAAGTGGAAGATCCCATGATTTACGGGATCATTTGTCCATGGCTCAAAAGAGGGTCATTAGATTATGTGACTAGCATTCTAGTGTGTTAATGAATGACAAAAGTGGTTAAGCATGACTTTCTTTAAAAAGGTTTTGAGTTTGGTTTGGGATTAAGCTCAAAATTAGGGTTTGAACTTGAAGTTGGATTTGGGCTAGGTTTTGGCTAGGATCCAAAAACAATTGAAAGCTTAAATTGGTTAAGGGAAGTGTCAAGAAGGATTTAGGAATTGAATTTTATGAAATTAAATTGGTCACGTGGCTTGATTTAATAAAAAATTGAAATTGGGTCAATTTTGGGGCATCTGACTTGGACTTGAGTTTGGGTTCGACTTGGGTTTGGATTTGGTCATGAAAAGGTTCAATTTGGTTTAGAACATTTTCATGAGGAATTTAGAAACTTTGGGGAATTGCATAGGTTATGGGGTTCAATTTTATGGAATTTTAGGGGTATGGTCAAGTTGGGGATCTTGGCCCAAGATTGAAATTAGGGTTTAAAGGATGGTTCAATTGGGCTCCAAATATATATAGATTGGGATTATAAAATTCAAAATTAAGTTTATAATTGAAATGGGGTGAGATTGAAATGAATTTTGTGAAAATTGGAGGTGATTTGGAGACTTTAGACAATTTGTAGATTTTAGCTAATTTTGGTAAATTTAGGAGCAATTAGGGGCAGTGAGAGGTTAGGATTGATTTTGAGGAGATTTAAAGTGAATTTGGAAATTTTGAGGATTTTTGGGCCATGGGGGGTATTTTGGTAATTTTGGAAATTTTATGGGCATTTTTAAAAATTTGAGAGTTTTGGGCTGTTTTTGAGCAATTTGATTGATTTGAAATGGTTTTTAATGATTTTTGGAGTGAAATTAATAATTTAGGCAATTTTGAAAAAATAGGGCTTCATGGGTATTTTGATAATTTTTGTTATGTTTGGAAGCAAAAGGTCAAAATTAAAGTTTTGGTGGAATTGATATGAATTGAGGAAGCTAATAAAAAAATCACCAATTTTGATCTATAAGATCAATAGGAGATCCCATTTTGGATCCTCCATGTGTTGGTCCTAGCCATCATAGCTATAGGCTAGGGTTTGGGGGACCACCCACATGAGTTTCCAAAATAGTGGGGAACCAGGTTAAGCATGTTTGGTTTAGGGTTTTTGTTTTGAGTAAAGGTGAGGCGTTCAAGTGTGTGTGTGCAGAACTGACTAAGGCCCCACCACCCAGGGCTAAACCTACGGCTAGATATCCCTATATGAGCTCCACTTGAGCTTCCCCACATTGGTTTCATCCTACTAAGTGCTAGAGCTCAAAACCAAGAATGTGGAAATCCAATAAGAGAAAAGAGATGTTTAGAATTTCTAATGAGGTAGGGTTCCATCACTATTTCTCTAGTATAGTCAACAGGAAAGTCCAATGGCTAGAATCAAGGCTAATAAGGAAGAAAGACTAGACCTCAACAAAAATGTGGTCAACAATCTAAAATCCTAAGCATTACTTCCATTTCATTACAAAAGAAAAGTAAAATGAAGATGATGATATAAGCAATAACATAATTGAAAAATTTATAAATTAATTATGTGCCAACGAGGAACATATATCTACCTACCCTTTGTTGAGTGTATAAGTACGCCTAGTATTCTAATAGTTTTATGTAATTATCTGTCACCTAGAAGCTCCTAATACAAACAAATCATTAAATAATATTTCCTTAAAAGTTGCATTGCTGCCTAAACTACTTTGTCATACCCAACCGGTCAAAGTGAGTACACTTATGTTGCGAAATCATTGCTCTCCCTAGTCTTAGTTTCACTTACAACATATTTTAACATAATCTATTGTCACTTAAGTTATGTCAATGAAGCGAAAGAGATATTACTCATCACATTAGAAAAAAAATAATTCTATCATGAAAAAAATTTTACTACTCATGCCACTAATTCATTTTAAAAGAAAAGAGTAAAGAAAACTACTAACAAAGCATGGATTAAACACAAGAGAAATTTTTTTTGAATTAAAGCTAATACAATAAAAAGTATTTACAAAAATTATAAGATAATGAAGAACATAATACGTAGCTTTTTCCCTCTGAAAAAAAAATGAAAATCCCTCAAACAAATTTCCATGTTGATCCATGCAATGCTCATACAATTCCTTTAAAAATATCTCTCCAATTTCCTCACTAATTTCTTCATATATGGTGGAAATCTACATCGCCATCTCATCTCTACACTCACTCTAAAACTCTCTCTAAAAATCCCTCCTTATTAGAGATGCCAGCCTGTCTTTGTAAAGAGAATTTAAGCCCCTTTTTTCCCAAGAAACATGCCTCTTCACTCCAAGAGACGCACTTCTTCACTCCAAGAGACAAACCACTTCATCCAAAAGACTTTCCAAGTGTATATATTCATTGAACTACTCCATGGGGTGTGCAAGTTGGTTGGAATCTTCTAAAACATCCCAAAACCTGGAATTTCTCAAAACTCACCCCATAATTGTTTCTGCCATCTAGGCACCAGTTTTGGGCTCCTAGGTGACGTTTTCTGGGCATGACTAGCACCTAAACATCTTTTTGGGCGCCTATATGCCACCCTGCAAACAACTCCACCGTTTCGCCTCGTTTCGTTCCGTTTTAGCTCCATTTCTCCCTGTTTCAGCTTTGTTTTGCTCCAAATTGTTATACCTACAAGATAAGTATGAAAATAAATTTCTTTAAATAAAATTTAATTCAAAAACATGTGATAAGTGTAATGGTGAGTAAGCATAAAAAGACATTGAAATGTGACAAGTCAGAAATTTCTTCCTGACTCATTTTGACTCCAAATTGCACCTTTTTTGTTTTATTTTCTCCAAAATTACATTTATTGTACTTGAATTCAAAAAAAAATTCAAAATAATATCCTTTAAAATGTAATATCATTAAAAATAATCTTAAAAATGTATATGAAAATGTAGTCATTTTTTTTATGTATTAGTACTCAACATCATAGACAAAACCCACCTGATCAATTGAGAATATCAACGAGGTTATATGAAATAGAATGGTCTAACCCCAGGGTTTTTCAAGCACATTGGTGAGGCAAATCTTGTTGGGTATTATCCCATTTAGCATGCTAAATTTTGTTGGGTTGGTGTTAAATGTCTCAATGCAGACATGGATCGATGGTAGAGCAGATACAACATTTCATTCAATGAGGCGGAAAGAACTAAAAAACTGATCAAACATATATCCATGGAATCTAGATGGAATCATAGGTCCAACAATATTGTGATTCCAATAAGCAATAGTAGCTTTCATTAAAATGGTCCCACGAAACTAACAAAGTTGCCATCACTAGAGAGAACTCGATGGGTATCTCTTGTGAGCACTGGCTAATGCAATTCTTATCAGGGAAAATATTGAGGCAAACATCAAAACTATAGTGGATCTGACTAAGAATATTGGTTGGTGGTAAGTCCAATACAATATGTTACTCTGATAAGGTAATGGAAACTAATCACTCAAAGAATATCAAAGTGGATGGACGACTATAACATACCAACCCTATATATGTTACTGCCACTAAAGATTTTGGTAGAGTGTATCCCACTGCGGAATTGTCGCAGTATCCAATAATGGTTGTTCAAAACATAAAATTCCAACCGAAAGGGTATGTAGCCCTCATGATGACCCAAAAACTTCCATCGAAAGTGGGAAACACCACATTCATCTGAAGTGAGTCGGATACTCGAATTCAAACCCAAATGGGGTGCTTAACTGAATAAAGTTGTGAGGAATGTTACATGACATTCTAGCACAAAAGGGGTATCTTGGCTTTTTAAGCACAAAAGGGGTATCAATTAAACTTGACCACGATAAGTTGAGACACATGAGAAATGTTGGGCAGAATAGAGTGTACCAACCAAAGGTATTTAGCACTGAGGCTATAACAAGAGCATATCCCTTAGAGGGGAAAATACTACACTCATGAGATGAGTGGGATGATCATATCCATAAAGACGTGCTTGGTTTGGACCTTATGTAGATGGGTAACCAAAGGCATGCTAGCAAAGGCCATGGCTTTCCTGCACAAGGAAAATGTTAATCGAAATTGACTCTCATCAATTGAGATATTGTGAAGGTTAGTTAAGAAAGACATTTTAACCCAAGAATACTTAGTCATAAAGTGAATATCAAATCATCTAAAAAGAGGTATTTTCCCACTATCATTTATAATAAGCGAGATGACCATATCTACCACACTCATTTATGATGGGTGGGACATGCTCCTTCAGACTGCCGTAAGCATGGAGCTAAAGAGAAAGGACAAGAAAAAGTATGTGACCTATCTTAGATCGATTACTGATTATGCTTGGTATAAGCCACCTGTAGGACTTCCACTTTGCCTATAGGAAATTCAACAATCAATTTTAGGAGATGCACAAGGCCTCACTTACGTACAATGAAACATAGAAAAGGTAGACACATGTTATGTCATGCAACATGCCCGCAAAGAAGGCTAGTCAACTTCTAAAAAAATAACTCACGGGACCCAATGGTTGTTGCATGAAGTGTAGAAGAAATGGCTGAAAATCCATAAGAAGGTGAGCCATTGTTCCAAAGGAAGGGCTTCCAGACTAAGAGGTTTGACTCATAAAGCACAAAAGTGGTGGATGAAACCACAAACATGACATGCCAGCTTTTGAAGGAAACCCGACATGACCCATGGGTCAAAGCACAAAGCATAAAGGTGGTGGGTGAAACCCACACAAAAGGCATGTTGGATCCTGATGGAAACCCACCAGGACCCAAGGGTCGATGCACAAAGCGTAAAGTCGGTCGGTGTAGCCCACATAAAAGACATGTTTGCTCTTAAAAGAAAGCCTTCCACAACCCGAGGGTTGATGCACAAAGTGTATGATGTGTTGGGAAAAATCCCACATCAAAAGGAAAGTTGGCTCCCAAAAGAAAGCCTGCCATTATCCAAGGGTAGACACATAAAGCGTAAAAACACATGGGTGGTAAGCCATCAACAAGGAAGCGATTCTTCCATAGGAAGGGTTGCCAGACTCAGAGGGTTGATGCATAAATCATACAAAAAGGTGGGTAGGATCCAACAAAAATGGCAAGCTGACTTCTGGAGGAAGGACTACAATGACCCGAAGGTCAACATTTGAGGCATAAAAGGTGGTGGGTGAAACCCACACAATAGGCATGTCGGCTCCTAAAGGAAGCTCTTCATAACCTAAGGGGTGATACAAAATGTAAAGGTGGTGGGGGAAATCCACACAGAAGGCATGTCAGCTCCTGAAGGAAAGCTTTTCAAGACTAAAGGGTCAACTCACAAAGCGTAAGATGTGATGGGTAGAATATCAAGTTGAAAGGCAAGTTGGATCCTAAAAGAAAGCCAACCAAGACCTGAGGGTCGACACATAATGCGTAAGAATACATGGGTGGTAACCCATGAATAAGCTAGCCATTCTTGTAAAGGAAGGGCTCTCAAACCCAAAGGGTGAATGCGTAAAGTCGTAAAGGAAGTGGGTGGAAACACTTACAAATGGCAAGTTGGCTCTGAAGGAATGCCAGGTGCGACCTGAGGTTCAATGCATAAATTGTAAAAATAAATGGGTAGAATCCTACAATGAAATGCAAGTCAACTTCTAAGGAATGATTATCAAACTTGGAGGGTCAACACAGAAAGTATAAAAAAGGTTGGATGCACCGAATGTCGTACAACCTGCCTACAAATCTTATAAGAACCGTCCATATCATTCATATTTTATTATTGGCACACACACACACAATATTGTGTTTTAATATATATATATATATATATATATATATATATATTAACCCTGGCTATGACATTATCAAAAATGATCTGGCCTGACATACCAAATTTATCTTGTACGAAGAGCTCTCACATGGGTGTGCTTCACTCATTACTAGGCATATCATGCAAAACATATGATTTGCATGAACAAGGTCTAAGTGGGACATTCTTTAAGTGCTCTTCCCTAGTTTTTTTCCTTCAATTATTTTCACTCCTAGCTTAAGTAGGGGTGAAAAAAATTTTATTATTCATTTTGGAGATGTTTCTAAATAAATTACTAATTTATCATTCATTCCAATGCCACTTAATAACTTTGTAAATATAATATCCTAAGGATCTTATCAAGAGAATTTTGAAATAAAAAAATTCATTATATTAATATTTTTTATTTTCTGTTTACCTCAAGGTTCTTCGCAAGAGTGTGGGCCTGTGTTTTTTATTTCTGAAGCCTTTTACATTTTTTTTCTTATTCTTTATAGTTATTATATCTGACATTGCTTCTTTTATAAAAAAAGTAGTTACTTTTGAATCAAAATTATCCCGAATAAAGATTCTTTGAATTTTATGATCCATTACTTGTTAAGCTACTATCAATCTAGTTTAATGTAAAATTAAGAGGTATAAATAGTTTATAAAACTAATGACACCCATCTAGGCACTCTGAGGTGTTCTCAAGACTTTGGTGAAAGTTCATTAAAGTAAAGGATTTAGTCAACAAGACTTAGTTCAAATCCCCTAGACCATGAAATTTTGCAAATCCTAACAAGGTGCAAACATGGTCTAGCTTAAGCTCATCCACAGGACCCCAAGATTCAACCTCAAGAATCACCAAAGGTGAACCCAAGATAAAATACTCTAAGAGGCACAATTCCTTTCAGAACCATCTCAATGGCCTCCATAATTGGAGTAAAAAAATCAAAAAGTATAAGCATAATAAGTTTCTATATCTAGCAACTTTTGGTCAAAATATTTTTCAGTTTGATAATTAGAGAGGTCTAACTAGTTACATCAGATATTGAGATATCTCGACAAGTCGTTGAATGATTTATAAAGACAAAGTGTTTTAATCAGTTCAACACGACTATTAACAAGGTTATAGAAATCAACCAAGTTAAAAAAAATACACATGAGGTTGGATCTAGGAGATGGACCCACCTCGCAATGATGCTTACTCACCAACAACAGACTAAAATTTCAAAAAAGCTCTAAATTAGGTGAGGTATCATATCCTAGTTAGGTTTAAGGTAGACAGACTAGATAAAGGGTCTTAGCAATGAAATGTTCTCATTGTGAGCTAAGCAAAGAAGTCAAGCTAACTCAAATTGAATGAGGCACTCTTAAATAGCGTAGTAGTTGTCTTTTCCAGCAAAACATGAATCGACCAAGACTAGCAAAGTGGTCCTTTCAAAACAACATGTTATTAACAAGAGATTTTGGGAATTTTCCCTCAATCATAGTATAAAACATTCATTATAGCATCTCTTAATAGGTGAAAGAGGTAAGGGTAAAACACTCTTCAAAGCAATGTCAACTTATTCCCTTGTCATCAAATGTAGAAGTCATTCTACATGCAACAATGGGGGTGTTTGGCTTTCCTTGGATTTTCAGTGTAGCCTAAGCCAAGCATTCCTTATTTTGGACTTTTACACCACCTAGTCTTACACATCTTGTCTTCACAAATAGTTAACCTCTTTGAAACAACCCATTACATAGGAGTCTATCTATCAAATTAGGCTGGTGATAAAAAAGAGTAATACTTTTCATACTATCGAAGTTATGCAACTCCTCATCTAAGAGGTCAAATCTCAAGGGGACACTCTATAAAACCATTAAGGTTTCCATATATGCCATCTCTAGGATCTAACTTAGGCTCTGCCTCAATGTTCTCCTGAGTGACACATAGATGAGATAAACTAGGAGGTTGACTCCTTCCGAACTCAAACCTGCGTTTGCCCGATGGGAGTTGGAATATCAAGGACGTGGTGGTAGGAACTTACCTAACCCATAAAGTATTTTCCAAAATCAGGTGATCAACTTTTGTCCTCAAATAAGGTGAGAATCAATGGGGGTGTACCCCGTACCTTCCTTTATCAAAATAGGACAAATTCATTTTATTTGAAGAAAAGGAAGTCACAAAATCTTCCTTTAGCTCAAGGAAAGAGTAGACATAAAAAATGCAAGAGAGGCCACTAAAACAACATCAATAATGATGCATAAAAGAACATCTGGCATAATGGTGTTGGGTTCCACCAAAAGGGTCCCATGTAATAGCTCGGCGGATCCCATGGCTTGCACAATAGATGACAACTATCCATATCTTATTATGGACTGAGAAGTAGTCTCCTATCATGAGAATCATGCAGTAGCGTAGGAAGAGGAGTTCTTAAATAACCTAATCAGATGTTTGAGAGATTTGAGCAGGGAACTCATCTCTAGAAATAGGACCCTATCCTCTCGAAGAGGAAACTCCACCAATAATCTTTTTGGAAAGAGGATCTTTGGTGGAGTAATAAATATGGACCTCATGTTTACAAAATCCTGCATCATGTGGAGGAAGAATCATTTCAGCTATCATGGTTCTGGTATAATCTACACAACCAGACAACTCACAAGCCAATTCTCAGTTAATGGAGCACAAGATTTTCCATCAACTGAAACCATAAAAGGTAAGGAGACTAGTGGCTAGGTCAGCTATTGTAATTGAAGCAAACAGTTCCTATTCCTCTAGACACCCTTTCCCAATATGAGGATAGATGAAACCTCAAAGAAACTCAAAATAATGAAGGCTTGGGCAATCATCAAACCAACAGAAACATTTCCTCTTAAGTAAGAAGCTGCTCCTACAATCTTCTCAGGCAAAGAACTCATGATAGTAGCAACAACATGGACTACAAGGTAAAAGTGACCTACATCTCGATGAGGGAAGAGCCTCCCAAGTAATCTTGATAGGAGCATAGTCTAGATAGCCAAGTAAGGAAATGATTCTCAGCTCATGAGATCTAAGCATTATCTTGTGTTGAAACAGAAATGAGTAATGGTGGGGATGTGGTCTGCACCGTGAGAAGATGAAAAATCCAATTCCCAGCCAACGTGTTATGACACCCTCAGGAGCACAAAAATTGTTTGGTATTGACACTTTATTGTGGTCTAAACTAAAGGTTATGACAACCTCAGGAGCACAGAAATTGTTTGGGTAGAGTGAAAAGAGTTGCCCCTGAGAGTAGTAATTATGACTGCCTTCTTGCTTTTCCACATCACAAGGAAAAAAAGGACAATAATCATAAAAAAAAGTATAAGAAACCAATCAAGAGGTACAACGAGATCGGTGCATGTGATAGTGTGGCAACTAAACTATCAAGGGTGAGAAGAGGGACAAAATGGGTCGAGTTGTTATCCCTAGCAATATATGCATGGAAAAAAAATCAAGGTTAAAAAATAGACTCAATTGTGTCTCAAAGGAAGAATACAAAGTCAGGATAAAATGAGTGAAACTCTTAGTATAGAAAGAGAGGCTACAATCCTAGAAATAGCAAAACTCCAAGTATAAAAAGAGACTCAGCGCCAACAAAGTCATCAGATTTGTTTTCGCTACTTTTTTCTTTTTTTTATTTTAAAAGGAGTCAATAGCTTCATGGTCACTCTACACTTCACTTATTAGACTAAATCTCCCTCCTAAATTAGGTCAATGATTCAAAGATGAAACCAACCAAATAGCAAGATATACAATAAAGTGACAACCAAGAGAAAAAAACAAAATGTGGAGAGGTTACATGTGATAAACCTCATAAGAATATGTCAAGTGTGTCCGCCTAAACAAGATCAAGCTGAGACACCTTGGACTAGTATCCATGAAAGAGTATCTATGTAGAATACCCATAACTAGAGATTCAAGTGTATGTACCTGTTATGGGGTTAAGATCACTCATAGAGGAACATATTCCTATTGGTTAGTTACATCTTAAAGAATACCAAAAAATACTCTTGATAAAAGGGGTTTCACTTATATTATCATGGACTTGGGGCAATAGGTCATCAAAGGAAGGTTATTTCATGCAAGAAAGTTCCATTATTTTAAAGCTCATGCTAAGCCATCAGGCAGAGGGTGACTTTCTCACATCCCAAATGAGTAGTAGCTCGTTGGCATATTAAGCGTATGAAATAACCTAAATTATCTAGAAGGGGATATCAATATCACAGCACATGAAAGCATTTCTAATCCATAAGGGCAGAGGACAAATCATCGTATCCAAAATGATCAGTTACTCATCGAAATCAGATTGTCAAGGAGATATCAATGAAGTTAAGGAGTGATAAGGCTCAAAGGGGCTTAACAAAAGGAAGAAAGAGTAATCCTAGAAGGTTGAGGTAGCTGGGTTGGGGTACCACAGAACCATCATACACAACTACTAGGACCCTAAGTCTACCTGGTTGTGAGGGTGGTCGACTCAACACGTCCTCAGACCTCCAGTTATAATTATATGGATTACGTTATTCTTGTGTACCATGGTAGCCCTAAGGTTAAAGGAAGGGAAATCTATCTTATGAGTATAAGTTGGAGCTAAAAAAGGTGGGACTTATACTGCTAAAGTGGCTAGGATGCCTAAAAAAATGAGAGAAGAGGAGGGTTAGTTATAATGCTAGAAATGATACAAGTAAATGGACTTACACCCCTTTCGGGTTGGGAAAACTTCTAACACTATAGGCGCACTAGACAACCGTATATCTAAAAGTATCATAGGCTAGTTAGTTTAAAGAAGCACGGGGGCTTCTCATCAAAACATTCAAATATGAATGCTATTATCTATAGTGATCCTTACATATTATGGAGGCCTTATTAATATGACTGAGGAGATAACCATGCAATGCAACAAATTTTAAAATCGGTCCGAACGCTGTGCAAGAAATAAAAGTGCACCTTATAAAATCCTAAATTTTGTTAACTTGAATGTTTTTTTTTTGATTTTATAGAAAAAACTATATGATTTTATGTCTTAATTAGCATATATTAAATTTTGAAATCTCATATCACAAAAATAAACAAAGAAAACAATCCAAACATTCAATTAGGAATAAAACAAGCCCAAATCAAAATAATATGAAAAGGCTAGGTACCGTCGGACCAGTAACATATCCCAGAAATAAACAATGTTGCCGGACTCCACATATACATGCTTGGTTTTAATCAATACATCAATATAAAAAATGTAGAATTAAGATACGAGGCTCGGGCATCTACCCCTGGTCCTCGTCATGTGGTTCCTGCACCAAACTTCTTAGAACCCATGCTCATATGTTATTTCTATTATAAGACTTTTCTTTACACTATAAGTATATAAAAAAAGAAAAAAACACTCAACCTGCATGAAAATAATTGTTGGTGAGGAAAGCCATGCAACGTATAATGAGTCATGCTAAGTGGGGGAGCAAAGTAGCACCTGCAAGCAAACATTTGCATGTAAATCATTACATGCCCCCCTTTTAAAAGTACATGTGTGTTCACATATAAAGACACAACTCTCTGGAGAAAAATTTCCTAACACACTCTCATTCATATGAATCATGCCGACACAACATATATTTAAAACAAAAGGATGTCTGGTTAGATCTACCAATCTAGCAAAGAACAACAGCCAAGCATCAAATAAACTAACTAGCACCCAAGATCCGAGTTTAGCACACCATCAAATGAAAATTATCCTAACCTAGTATCTAAGTGTGTTGGGTAAGTCTCCGACTATCATATGACTTTGACGGGGTGGCCACACCAATCTAAGGATTCAAGGGATCTAAAGCGCATCACAAGAGAGGCGTAATATTATAAAATAAGCGGCCCTACATATGGCCTAACAATATAATCTTAAAAGTATGTCTATAATACTTCAAATAGAAAAAATATCAATTTTCTATACTTTAAAATAAAGAACATACAATGCAGGTATGTGATGCATATGATGCACGTTAGAACATTTGGATCCTTAGCAAAGTTATACATGTTTGTTGCTAGTGATACAAAAACTTGCACTGCTCGTGGAGGCATCCTCATAAGCAGTGCATGTTGGAGTATCACACCTAATAAACCGATCACTCTCCTAACGAGTAGGAAAACCATCAAAGCAAATGAGAAAGGATGCAAACTTGCAAGAAGCCCACATTATGATCATTTGACTGAAGTACAAAACATTCACAATGAACGCCTAGAAGGGCTAACAGACATTATGCATATTAGTCCAAGGATGCTACAAGCAAAATGACACACAAGAATGGGATGTACTGGTAAAACAGGCTACCTATTAAGATGAATTACACTTTCTTGGGGACTCGGGGTGCCATGCAACATACAAACACTAGATACCGACTATAAGTGAGTTTACATTGAGTAAAAAGATACTTAATAAGAGTATTTACACCTTAATAGAGAGGCACTCACCGAGCACAAATGCAAACATTCAGAATATGCAACAAGAAAATAAAGAGTGCACCGAAAATGGTGAGCATGAGTTTGCTATGGAGGTAGTGACCCAGAAAGGATGGGCATGCCTTGAAGGTAGCAACCGAATGGATGGGTATGATGGGAAGACAGTTATTTGATAGGGTGGGCATGACGAGGTGGTAGTGGATGGTACAAAAAGGTATGTCGGGGATGCAACGACTCAGATGTGGGCATGTTGTGATGGCATTATTCTAAAAAAAAAGCTATACCAAGGAGGTAGTGTCCTAAAGGCGGGCATGCCATGTTGGTAGTGGCTGGAAAAAAAATTTATGTTGGGCATGCAACAAATTAGAAGTGGGCATGTTGAAATAATAGCGTCTCAATAATGCAAATGGGCATGCAATGTAGTGTCGAGGCTTACAAACACACAAGTGTTCAGTCACCTAGGATATGGGACACCACTGGGGAGAATAAAACATTCCCGCAATAAAGACCAGACACACATGAAAATAGCAAGCACATAAGGGGTACCATGCACATGCAAACAAACCTGTAGTATGATGAGAAAGTATAAGAACATACAAGTGGTCGTTTGAATGGGTCATGGTGGCCAGTCAAACTGAAGAAGCTAGTAGATTGGCTTTTGGTAATCAATCAGACCCGAAAAAGTAGGTGATAGGATCAAAATGCCCGATCGAACCTGAAGGATTGGGTGATCGGCCTGGGATGACCGACCGAACCCAATACAGGTGATCGACCCATAACACTTAATAAAACCCAAAAGATAGGGTGATTGGTTCATGACGGTCAATCAAACCCAAGATGAGTGACTAACACTTAGAACTTGATCAAACCTAAAAGACAATGTTATTTGCCTGGGATGGCTGATCAAATCCGAAAAAGGATCGGCTCCAAAGTTCTAAAAAAAGCATGCCTATGACATGTAATATGATCAACATGCTATAAATGCCATGAATGTCCATACATATGCAATGCAACCTAATAAATCCCAACAGTGCGTCAAACTCGACTTAACAATCTCGTAAAGGCACCTAGGGTTGGCGGCCTTAGATTTACAGCGTATCTGCCTCCAGATTTTATGTGGCAATGTCGAGGATTTCCCTCTCAAATATCTCATAAAGGAAGCTCTCGACCATTCATAGGTTAGAATAGCTAGAAAGAATTTTCCATCTTATAATCACCAGTAATCTCATGAAATGGACTAGCTACAAAGCTTTTCCTATTTCTTGAGCTCCAACTCAACCAACCTCTCCAAGGGAGATTGGTAGCACCAAAGAGGTATGAAATTAGGATTCCATCCCACCAAATTTTTTTTAAGGCTTACAGAAGTAACACCATGAGGCTCTGAATAAGAATGGTCATGCAATAGAGTTCTTAACCTAGGGCTAGCTTTGGAAAAATAATGACCCATCTTATACCCGTCGTGACCGCGCCGATTAATGACTACGGGCACATTCACCCCATCTAGGTAACCGAACCCACATGCCTAGAAAGAACTATCCATAAGGCTAGGTATGAGTTAAAAAATCTCACCACCGTGATGGTTGTGGATGTGTGTCTTCATGTAAGAAGAAGCTCTCCTACCTGTAGAAGAGAATCCCATGATTCGACGAACTCTGGAAATGCTTCGGTGATTTTCCCATGAAATCCCCACAACCTTCCCTCAAGTAAGGATGAAGCTATCCTTTAGGATAAGGGAGTGGACACCTCACCTCAAGCTCTTCATCAAGAAAGCCTCCTCACATCCTCGCAAAATGATGAAGAATATCAAGAAATGGTGGAGGAAGAAGAAGAAGATGAAGGAGGGGAAGAGAAACCACTACTCCTTACTTTATCAACAATAACACTCTCTAATAAACCTCCAAATGCTCTAATAAGCCTCCTCAAAAGCCTCTATAAGCTCTTTCCATTAGCTTTCCTTCAAAACCTACTAGAAGAAGAAGAAGAAGGAGAAGGGGCGAGAGCCCACTGATAAGGAAAAAATTGGAGCTAGCTAAAATATGTGGGGAGGGCTTGGATTGAACCCCTCTCTCTTATGGAAATGACAAAACTCACCCTAAAAGAGGCTTTGGATCCTTCTAGATATAGGCAAAATGGTTTTATCCATCCATCAGTGGCTTACAACGTTAAAACGCCGTCAAAACTGTAAAAAAAATCATGACTTGGAGGGTAACGGGCGCATATATGCCATTTTTCAAGTGCCAAGGCACTGCCTGAGGTTCTTAGGTGCTCCCACTTAGGCGCCAAGGAACAGGTCTGAGGCATCTTGGCGTTAGAGAGGCTGCACCTAGGCTCCATGCTATCAGAAAAATGACTTTCTTTAGGCTATTTTTGTTGCCCAGGTACCCGAAAAAATATTTGGGTTTAAAAGTTGAACCCTAAACCTATGGAGGTTTATTTTAGATGATTCAAAATAGAGTTTTGTGCACTTAGCCATCTAAGTACAGCGTCAGATGACTATTTATCATAAAACCTTTATTTTCATTGGGAAAGCCAGACGGAAGACATTTTCAATCCAGAAGCTATTGGAGACTCCATGTGAGTGAAGCATAGCTCCATAACTTCAAAATAGAGTATTTTAGTTGGTCATTCACAAGTAATACTTGTGACAATGGTCGCGCTAAACTGCGACATAGGTAGGGTGTCCCTATCCCTAATATCCCCATAGCACACAAAGGTTGACTCTGTGACTTCCTATGGCCGTGGGAGGCTTTGGATGGACTTTTCCTAGTCATAAAATTAGGTACTAATCAAGTATCACTTCCTAGATTGGTCTAATAGAGGGATTTTTCTAAGCTAGGGCTGAATCACCACCAAACCTAACTACTTGCCCAAAACAATTGCCAGAAGGTTCTGGTGGATGCTATGGACAAACCACAGACCATCTTAAGCCATACAGGTGGACACCCTACACTTTTGAAAAAAAAAATTATGCAAACAAATACTCCAACATGCTGGCACAAAATAAATATAGTAGACGGATGCCCCAAACAACTGTAGTTCCCGTATGAGAGGTATTTATGAAAGAATAGTACATTATGGAATAAACAATGATGGGTTTCAATTGTTATATACAAAAATTCAATAAAATAATGCAAAGCACAAGCTATTTCAGCTATTTGCTGAGCTGGAAAGTTAAGTTTAATTCCATTTTTAGCCATCCATACCCTTCTGTGACTGGCTAATTCATAGATAACCTTTTCCAAGAATTCATAAGTGGGGGTACAACTTGAATTGTAGCAATCATGGACATCTTCCAAAGAAAATAATGCATTAATATGTGGAGCTAAAATTTCCACAAATTTCCCTCTTACAAACACAAGCCCACCAATAACTTTTATTATATTGGCATAAAATTCTCTGACTACAGAAAACACAACAACAATGATACTTTAATAGATCCCCTCTCAATTCTTTTTAACCATTATATTTTCTACCATCAGGATTAATGAAACCTATTTTACTAATCAGTTTCTTTGTTACCAAATAATCATTGCAATGTTCATGAGATTTTGAGGTAATGAATTTATTTTTATCAAATAAAGAACTACCTTTGCTGGCTTTAGTTGATGGATCCATGGAAGAGCAAAGATGATGCAAATACACAGGAATGAGGTAGAAAGTGATGGTGGATGCACACAATATGAATGTTTTGCGCTAAATCAAGCTTTCCCTCAAGAACTTTTCAAATCACTAAATATCCCAAAAAACCTTGGATGAAGAAGATAAATCAAGCATAGGAAGCAGAATTTACCTCATAGAAATATTTTCCACTCACTAAATTTTTACAAATCAAGAAAAAATGTAAGATAATGGGATGCCCTAGGGCATGTCATGTATATCATCAAAGAAGAGATGGGGAAAATGAGTCAAGAAAAAGACCTAAATGGGGCCAGTTTAGGCGATTTATTGCCCAAGTGGAAGTGGTGTCTAGGTACGGTGATAGTGGCATAAAGACCATGATTCTTCTATCTGGGACCTTGGCTCCTACATGCTCTAGCGTCTATAGGCTAGTATGACTTGTAGCATTTTGACATTGAGGCCACTATATCTGATGCGCAAGCCCCAAAATTAGTCCCCGTCATAAAATTATAATATTTACTCCTCCCTAAGTACTAAATCACACTAATCAAGTTCAAACAATATATCCTAGATTGGTGATAAATGAGGGTTACTCATCCCCCTTCTCATCACATCTCCATTCTCTAATTTCTAATCTCTAATGGAATCTCCTTCCGTTGACTTAGGGATGCATTACATATAATTTGTAAGGAGAATCTTCCAGACTTGGTAACACTTATACTATTAAAATCAGCTTATATGTTTCCAGTCATAAGTGTCACCCTACATGATAAAATATGCATATCTGCCAGCTCAACAAAAAGAAACATCCTCTAGCACCCTCTAGTAGTTGGTCTGTTAAATCATTATAATGAAGAACCAGGTCAGAGATAGGAATTAAGAAAGTGAGATGGACCAATAATATGCCTAAATTTAGCATGATATTAGAAAATTTTATGCTCAATTAAGAACTAGGATGTAGAGGATAACATTGATCCTACTACCTCCAATAGCCATACTAAAGCCCAATCACAATGAGAAAACTGAGGATTCATTATCTCACATCACACAATCACAGTCTAGACACACAAACACAAACATTAACATTCAAGTTCAAATAGACCATATCACAACAACAAAAAGCACAATCAAAACACACAGCATGGGTAGCCTCTAAGGAAGTGCTTATTTTATTATCCTTAGTCTGGCAATTCCAGATATTACATGAAATAACCCAACATAAAATATCATTTCTTAGCGGTCTTTTCCACCTAAAAAGTGTTTAAATCTCTATCCATTTAGTTTAAATTTTCTATTGCTTTTAGGATCTTTAATATCAATTGAACAAAAAGAGTAAACTTTTACCACAGTAAATGGTCCTAACCATCTTAATTTAAGTTTTCTGGGAAATAATTTAATCAAGAATTAGACATAAAAGCCTCCTATCCAGGCTCAAAATCCTTCTTAAGAATCTTTTGATCATTCCATTTCTTCAATTTTTCTTTATAAATTTTGGTTTCCTTAAGTTCATTTAACTGGAGTAGTCTCTTCACACCATCTTCCTTCTTATTATTATTGAACTCTTTAAAAGACCAATAAGCTTTATGTTCTAATTCTACTTGTAAGTGACAAGCTTTGCCAAATATGATCCTATATGGAGACATTCCAATGGATGTTTTATATGAATTTTTGTAGGCCCATAATGCATCATCTAATTTCAAAAACCAATCTTTCTTATTAGGTTTGATATTTTTTTTCCAAGATCTTGTTAATATCATGATTAGAAAATTCAACAAAACCTCTAGTTTGGTGATGATATGCTATGACAATCCGATGTTTAATTCCATATTTAGTAACACAATTCTTCTATTTATAAAGTAGCTCCCTCTATCACTAATGGTCACTCTAGGCATCTCGAATTAGTTAAAGATTTTTTTCTTTAAAAATTTAGCAAAACTTTGAGCATCAAAATTTTCTAGTTTCACTGCCTTAATCCATTTTGAGACCTAGTCCACAGCTATCAGAATATATAATACGAAATGAAGGTACAAAGTGTCCTATAAAATCTAAACCCTAAAAATCAAAGATTTCAATCTAAAAAGTGAAATTTATGAGCATTTCATTATGCTTATAAATGTTACTTACTCTCTAACATTGATCACAAGACTTGATGTATATGTTCATATTCTTAAATTGAGTAGTCTAATAAAATCTAGATCGTTAAATCTTGCAATCTATTTTATAAACTCCAAAATGTCTCCCATATTAAAAATTATGATGTTTTCAAATAATTTCAAGAGTTTCTATTATAAGTATACACCTCCTCATTACTTGATCCTAGTATTTTCTATAAAAATATGGTTCATCCCAAAAATAATATCTTGTGTCATGGATGAATTTTTTCTGTTGATGGCATGTCAGGTCATACGGTATAACTTTCTAACTATATTATTAACTATGTCAGAATACCACAAAATATGCCATTCAAAAATTGCTAATACATGTTCACTGAAACAATTCTTGTTAAGCACTTCTTCATAAGCACAAAAATTTCTATGATTACATCCCGATAAATGATTTGCTATTTTATTTTTAGAGCCTTTCCAATCTACAACTTCAATATTAAATTCTTGCATTAAAAGGACTCATTAACTAATTTAGGCTCTACATCCATTTTCAACATCAGATATCGAATAGTAAAATGGTTAGTCTAAATAGTGCATTTAGTTCCAATCCGATATGATTAAATTTATCAAAAGGGTTGACTATCGTGAAAATCAATTTTTTAGCAATAGTGTGATTGATTAGGGTTTCATTAAGAGCCTTAATTTCATAGTATATATCCTTAAATATGTTATCATGTCATTTTCTTAAAACTCCTCTGATAGAATACTCACTTGCAACACACATTAGTTCAAATGGTCTCCCCCAATCAGGTGAGACAATAATAAGAGTAATCACTATATTCTCTTTCAGAGGGTTAAAGGCTTTTAAGCATTCATGGTTAAAGTTGAATGCATCCTTTTCCAAGAGATGATATAGAGGTTTAGTAATTTTAGAAAAATCTTTTGTATATAATTTATAAAAACTAGCATATCCAAGAAAACTATGAACTCTTCTCACATTAGTGGGTGGTGACAATTTTTCAATAATTTATACTTTCATTGGGTTTACTTTCATGCCTTTCTTAAATATTTTATTCTCTAAGAAAACTCCTTCTAAGACCAGAAGTTGGCATTTCTGCCAATTAAGAACATGGTTAGTCTCTTTACAACATTTTAGCACCTGCACAAGATAATCTAAACAAGAGACAAATGTAAAGCCAAACACTAAGAAATCATTAATGAAAAATTCTATCCCTTTCTCAATTAGGACATGGAAAATTGACACCATACACCATTGAAATGTTGCTGATACGTTATATACTCACAAAAAGAATTCTATGAAAAGCAAAAGCCCCGCAAGGACTTGTGAAAATTATGTCCTATTGATCCTCTAGAGCTATAGGAATTTGATGATACCCAAAGTATCCATCTAAAAAGAAATTATATGGATGGCCAACTAGCCTATCCAACAGATGATCTAGAAAAGGTGAAATAAATTGATCTTTGTTAGTGACAGAATTTAATGTTTGATAGACAATACATACGCACCACCCAATCACGTGTCTAGTTGGAATTAAGTCATTTTGTTCATTACAATACACTGTCACTCCTCTTTTCTTAGGAACACAATGACTAGGATTGTCCCATGCACTATCTGATATAGTATAGATGATAATTGCATTTAGCCATTTAACATCATCTATCATTATTGGGTTTAGTCTTCTTTGAGGATCTGCCTTGAGTTTAAGGTTATCTTCCATCAGGATCCTATGCATACATATAGACGGACTAATCCCTTTAATATCAACTAAGGTCTATCTAAATGCTTTCTTATAATTCCTTACAGTTTACATTAGATTCTCCACTTGCAAGTGAGTAAAATTTGAGGATATGGTAACATGTAATATAGATTACTTTCCCAGGTAAGCATATTTTAGGTATTTAGGAAGCACCTTCATTTCAAGTTCAAGTGGTTCCTCAATAAATAATATCAAACCTCTCTTGAATAACTTTTGAACTATCACGAGTCAATAGAGAAGATTTATTATGACAATCTGATATATTATCATCATCCAATTCTTGCGCCATTGATTTACCATTTTACCTTTTTTTGGAAAAGACTACTACAAATAATCAATTAAATCCATCCAACACATCATCATGTCCCTTAGAAGATACTTCATAGATTTTGATACATAGAAAGTTACCGCGCGATCATTTACTCTCGTTATTAATTCATCTTTCTACACATCTATTATTACTCGTCTAGTGGCTAGAAAAGGTATACCTAGTATGATGGGAATTTATTTATTTTACTCCATGTCTGATACAATGAAATAAATACGGAAGATAAATTTACCCACTTTAACAAGAACATCTTCTATAACCTTTTTTGGATAAGTAATCGATCGATTATCTAGTTAAAGGGTTACCGTAGTAGGAGTCACTTCTTGTAATCCTAACCTTTTGAAGACAGGTAATGGCACAATATTTATAATTGCTTCAATATCACATAAAGCTTGGCCTTAAAATCTTTCACCAATTACATAAGGGATAGTATAGCTCCCAGGATCCTTACGCTTATAAGAGGCTTTTTATGAATGATAACACTACACTCCTAACTTAGTGCAACTATCTAATAATCTTAAAACATCCTCTTTTTGTTGAGGATGACTTTCATGAACTTTACGTAACTGTGCATTTGCTCTAGAACCTCAAGAAAATGAATATTAATTGTTAGCTTCTTAAAAACTTTTAAAATCTCAAAAAATTATTGATCTAGTGTTTACTGTTGCAGCCCTTGAGGAAAGAGAGGTGGAGGTTTTTATAAGTAACTCAAAGTTTTTGAAATTAGTTTCTCTAATTCCTTGGGAAACTATTTCTTAGGTTTTTCAAGCTTTGAATACTTCTTCCTTAGCTCAAGATTCTTTTTAACTACAATTTCCAACTCTTTACCACTCCTTAACTTCACAACTTTGACGTGGGCACTACTCTTCTCCTTAGAATTAATCTCAGTATTGCTAGGGAGAGTTCCTTGAGGTCGATTGCTAAAATAAATGACTATCTGGCACTACTAGTTCTTAATATTTCTTATAGTGGTACTGTCGGCGTTATTTCGGGGATGGTTTGGTTGTGGTGTTGACCGTAAGAAGCTATCGGTCGCTGGAATCAAAATCCCGTCACCCGCTTCGGAAGGACGTTGAAGTATGAAATCAAACTGACCTCATGTTTTTCATAGTTTAAAATTAAAGAGCACTGTACCTCAAATCCTGTATCTATCCCGAAGGATAAACACAAGACTTGAGGATGAGGCTCAATCAAATAAAC
>NW_018232405.1:75196-75985 GCF_001263595.1 Phalaenopsis equestris | reverse complement strand
ACATTTTATTGTAAAATCCAAAGGAAGAAGAACTAGGGGTTGTCATGGATTCAGAGGAGAACTCCGGTGACTTCCGAAGCTATCCTAATGTTTGGCTTCAGTTTTGAGGATAAATATTTAAGTGTTTCATCGTGCAAATTTTATTATTTAGGGCTTACATTTGTGCAAAATGATCACACAAATAGCCTGGAAGATATGAGGATTTAGGTTGTGACAAACGACAACCTCGGAATTTTAAGAAGAGTTAGGGCATATATTGTATAGCAAGGCTATGCAAAGGCCTAAAGATAAGGTGAGGATTTACGTTGCATAAACAAGCAACCATGAAGTCCTATGGCTTTATTTTTTAGGTCTAAGGAAGGAAGATTGGTTTAGCTGGGGAAGACAGGTTTTGTTGTTGAAGATGGCCGTGCTGCCCACCAAGCTAGCTCCAAGCTCCTGCTGCGATGAGTTTGAGTTATCTAGTGTATCAAGTTATAATATCAAATCAGGTGGCCTTATGGTTGAAGTTCTTTAAATTTTATGAGGGCATATTAAAGTTGATTAGATCCTACGGTTCCCTCGTTAAACTTTAGCCTTAATTGAAGTTCTTTAAACTTTGTTAGGATCCTACGGTTCCCTCGTTCCGGCATCACTATTTTCTATTGGATTCACTTAGTCCAAATGAACTTATCAAACCCAACTGAATGAGGTCCATAGTTTCATTTAAACCGTGGGAAGCCTCATTAGCAACGGTAGGTTACCTCCTCCGAGGGATTCCCGATCATCCGATAGAGACATCTTAATTTA
>NW_018232405.1:74536-75162 GCF_001263595.1 Phalaenopsis equestris | reverse complement strand
TGTTTGTGATTAAATTTTGAGTTGTTTTATATTTTGAATGTTGTGGCGGTGAATTTTATCTTAGTTGATTTTTAATTTTGGTTTTGGTTATGGTTAACCTGATGGTTTTAGTTTTCATGCAGGGTGAGATCGTTGTTTAGCATGCAAATTTGTAGGTATAAAAGTACAGTATGAAAGTACAAGAAAGACAACGCAAAAAACTGTAAAAGCGTACCAGGCGAGTCTTCTCGTTTCACCACCTGAAACTTAAAAGGCATGTTAATGCAGTTTATGAAGAGCAGGAAAGGTAAGATTTTCCTAATCCTACGTCGTATTATGGTGATTCCTTCAAGTTTTAATTAAGAATGATTTCTTTAAGAAAAGAATATTAAGTTTAATAGGCCTCTTAGGTATCCAACAAGTTAAGAGGGGGAAACAGGTCCATGCCTCTCCCTCACCAACTAGTTATAAGCATCGAGTCCATTTAAACTTATCATTTTGCTTAATGGTTTATCCTGTAAATACCCTTATTACTCAGTGAAGATTGATGTCTCAATTTTCCCTAAGAAAAAAGGTAATTATCATTTGTCATTCAATTTAAGAATTATGTGGGTGAAGACCCTTAAAGGGGCAAGTTAGTGTAATTT
>NW_018232405.1:71930-73285 GCF_001263595.1 Phalaenopsis equestris | reverse complement strand
AAAAATTATTTAAGTGTTAAGAGTGGTATTTATCTTTAAAAATCAATTTAAGTTACTAAATGAACTCAAAATATTTTGAAACTTTTATGAAGATTTCTCTGGATCATAAATCACAGTGGAGAGCAAAAATCAAGTCATTTAAATGTTTATATTTTCCAAATTTAATTATCTTATTTATTTAGTATTTACAAAATTTAAGTGCATTTTAAATGACTTGACCCATGAAATTATTTTTAAAGATTTTTCTAGTCATGGTGGACCTTCCAAAATTTTCTTAGGATTTTATAATCAATATGCTAATTTCAATGATTATTTTGAAGGATCAATGTGTAATAACTTGAAAAATATGGATCTTTGCATAGGAACATCATCTGATTTTAGAAAAATCAGAGGATGTTTATCTTGACATATACTACAACATGTCAAAATTTCAAGCCAAGGTGATGTGTCAATATGCATGGAGAATCAAATGATTCTAAATAGTGTTTAATTAATTAAAAATATTTTATGCATATAATGGACTTGAAATTTATTCCGCATTATTCTCCTTTATTCACTGAGCAAGAGAGTATTTTTATTTTATTTTTGTAATTTTTCTACACAAAGTTATGTATTTTTGAAGTTTTAGGGATTAAATAAATAAGAAAATGCCCCTATTTTCCTACTTATCCATGTCAACCTCGTACGGGTAAAAAATGCCACGTGTCACTGTGTGATTGGCGCCGCCAGCCAGGTCATCCCCGCTCTTGTCGGACCGCAGTCTGTCCGACGCAATCAGGGCCACACGATCAATACACGCTCGATCTGACGGTCACGAGTCATCGTCCCAAATGAACAGGACCCGAAAACTGTCCATTTTAAAAAGCTAATATCTCACTCGATTCTCAACAAAATTGAGTGAATTTTTTTTAAATGCTCGTATTGACTAGTAGAACACATCCATACGGTTGATAAACCCTTAATGTTACAGTATATGCATGAATAATTAAAAGAGTCTTGGTTTAGGTTTAACTTTGAATACTTTGGTCCAAGAGGGGTAGCCTCGATTGGATGCTTGTAGAAGCTTTATGTGGGTGCCAGAAGCCTAGGGATGTAGCCTCTGGTTGTGGTGAAGTTCCTAGACCCAAATTCGATCAAGACCGATTTGGGGGTTTGGTCGAAGTCCACCTTAGGGTGGTCGGCGGATGGGGCTTTAGTGGGGGAACTTCTTCTCTTGATGTTGGGATGGTGTGGGTGCAAGTAATTTGAATTTGGTGGAGGTTTGGAGGATGTCCTGTTTCAGCCTTGAAATTGAGCTCCAAAATTGAACTGAAGCAATGGATTTGAGTGTCTAAGGAAGGTTTGGTTAAGCTCAA
>NW_018232405.1:65233-70501 GCF_001263595.1 Phalaenopsis equestris | reverse complement strand
GGGCAAAAGGGTAGGTTGGGTATCTTGGTAGAGTTGGAGTGCCAACCACCATAAATAAGCCATGGACCAATGGAAACCCCATTTTGGGTCCTCTACATAGTGGTCTTAGCTAAACCATAGCCCTAGGGCTAATAGATTTAGGGGACCATCTACATGACTATCCCAAAAGATCAAGGGATCTAGGTTAGAAATTTGAGCTCAGAGTTGTGAGTGAATGGGGGTATAGATGAGTGTAGTGAGTGTCTTAGCTCCAGACCAACACCCAAGGCCAACCCTAGGGTCCAGGAATCCTAAGGGTGACCTGAGTTTCCCCCACAGTGACCCCACCTACTAAGTACTTAGAAGTTGAGACCAGTATGTGGAACTTCAAGTTGAGAAGAGAAGGGTAGAATTTCCAATGGTGAGGGTTTCAAGTCTAGTATTCTAGGAATAGTCAACAGGAAAAGTCCTATGGCTAGACCCTAGGCTACTAAAAGGGACAAACTAAACCTCAACCAAAAAATGAGGTCAACAGGTACCTTGACTTTGCAGTTGATTCCCCATTTGCTAAAGAACTTCCTCAAAGAACATTTTCTTCTCGTTAAATTGTATATTCTAATTAAATCTAGGAGGATAAGAATGTCTAAAATTAGATTTAACATGATTATTCTAATTTTTTTATCCCATTATTCGTTTTCTCCACCAGAATTATTATTCTAACTAAAAATAGGGTGGTTCTTCCAACCTAGGCTATAGAAATTTGAATAAGGATTGATAGATCAATTATTATCACGTTTAAAGTCTCATATATTGAAGTGTCAACCAATTACCCAAATAAATTTTCTTTGATTATTGGAAGTATTTGAGGCTGACTCATCTCAAATTGGTCTCAATTCTTAAATATTACTGCCACCTGAGAAATTAGAAGTGAAAGCACATTTGTGTCATGTACATTATCTACCTTCTTTGGTTTTACTCTCTCAACAGTTCATTGGAAGTTGTTAGTAGTCATCTCCCCAATTAGAATCTCTCCAATTAGAGAATATATCTCATCAAATAGCATGAGATAACCACCATCAATAACATCGACAATAGATCTATGGGATCCTACTAATTTAATGTAAAATGTTTGAACAATCAGTAAATAGGGTAGAGCGTGACGTGGGTACTTCCTTATAAGTTTCTTAAATCTCTCTCAAGCCTCATATAACAACTCATAACCATGCTGACAAAATGAAGTTAAATCATTCCTTGACTATGTCATTTTTGAAAGCAGGAAAAAACTTGGTTAGGAATTTTTGGGCTAGTTCATTCAACATTTTAATAGGTCCAGGTGCTAATGAGTTCAACCAGATTTTGGCTTTATCCCTTAGGCAAAAGAAATAAAGCTTAAACCTAACAACATTATTAGAAATACCATTATAGCGGAATGTGGCACAAAGTTCTAAGAAACTTTCCAAAAGTAAGTTTGGATCCTCAGATGGGGTTCCTCCAAATTGGTTGTTCTGCACCATTTGGTTGATAGCAGACTTAAGTTCCAAAGTGTTGATTTCTACAGTAGAGTTTGAGCACTTGAGTGAATTTTATCTATAGTAGAATTAACATAATCCATTAGTGCTCTTTGCATGTTATGATTTTCGTTAATTGATTTTATGGGAACTCCCTTTGAGTTTCATCATGCTGGTCTAAATCAACTGAACAAAGAGTTGAGGGTTTGAGACCATCCATGTTAGACTTCAAAAATAAGCCAGGAGGTGGTTTGATCCTCTAAGTCAGGGTGGGTCCCATCACTAGTCTCTAGTATAGTCAATAAAATAGTCATATGGCTAGATCCTAGGTTCGAGGTAAAATGAACCTCACAAAAAAAGAGGTTAACGCATGAATAATAAACGAAGGGATCAAACAAATTATTTCTTAAATATTGAACCTATAAAATAGTTAAAATCAACTAACTCCAAATTTTAATAATCACACATTAGGGAAGCACCAAATTGTGAACTCTCAGATAGCCAATGCAAGCAACAATCTAGGTCCACACACACCCTAGATTAGTTTAATCTAGTTTTAGGTTAGTTTACTAGGCGCACAATAGAATTAAGAACTAGGACATATAAAACAAAATGTCCTACTCCCTTGTACTATAAGAGTATCCTAAGATGAAGTAGCTCATTCTACTAACGAAGATACTCAAAATCACTTTATAGGGGAAAGGACTACCGATACGCCAAAATAAAATACTATTTTAATCACATATTTTATGCTTATTTTTGTTGATATTGCACTTTAAAGAAGGTTATTTTCATATTTTTACTTCAGGTTATCCTTTTTAGGCATTTGGAAAAAAATGGCAAAAAGGACAAAAATTGGAACCAAAATAGTGAATTTTGGGATTCAGTTGCATGATGCGCTGTTTGACAGAGAACTGATGCATGATGTGCCAGAATGGTGCATGATGTGCCAGAGAACTTTTTGCACATTAAGGCATTTTGAGACAAATTTTGAGCAAATTTTCAAAGGTACACTTGTTCTACACACCTATTGGAGTTGAATAGAAAGAATAAACAAAATTTTAATTAATTCAAATAAACCTTAACTTTAATGAACTTAAATGAATTTTAATAAATATGACCTAATTAAAATTTTTTAAATTAAGTTTTAAATAATAAAACTTATAATATCCTCATTAAACTTCAATAAATCTTATTGAATTTGAATAAATTTTTAAAAACCTCTAACAAATGTTAAAAGCTTCAAACTAACAAAAAATTCAATAAATTTTGAAGCCACTTCACAATTGAACTTAAAGAGCTTTAACAAGCCTTAATTAACTTTGATAAATAAAAGAAATTTAAACTTTAAAATTGAACTTTAATAATTCTCAAACCAACTATAAAGATAAATTAAGATACGTCTAACTTTAACAAAATTTGACTTTTTTAGATTAAGCTTTAAAATCTAAAATAAGTTTTTATAAAGTTAATAAAAAAATCTAAAACAATATTTTCAATATTTAAACAATAAACTACTTTAACTAAAAATGAACTTTTAAAATATAAATTAACTTAAAAAACTCATGACATTGAGCTTAAGTGAAATCAACCTCTATCCAAGTAAACCCTTCCATCCAAGCCTTTAGATAACTATTATTTCTTAGACAATTACTAGTAATTTAGGGAGATATAAGGCATAATTTTAATCAAAATTATTCTCGATAGCAATACTTGACATAAAATTAACTATGAGGTAACCCACTCATAAGACCCCAAAATAAATAATATCTTATCTTGCATATGTAATATAAGGGAAAATCTTGGTTTCATAGACTCATGAATCACCAAGATTTTGATCATCCAAGAAATTAGTTTCATCCTAAGTTAATATTTCTATCTATTGGAATAATAAATTATTCTTTGAATGCTTTATTTGAACATTTAAAGAAAAATTATTTAAGGTTTATGGTCGCCCCTATTAAAAAACTACAACACTAGACTTTCCTGGTGACTCCGTTGGGGGTGGTACCTCGCTTTATCTCAATTTATGCTTTAATATTTAGTTTTATTAGTGATATGTTTGCACTTCTTCTTAGACTTTGATTATACATGTTTTCAATGCTGGAATTCCCTTCCACAAAGTCATGTGAAGGGTCCACCAATAATACTTAAACTATAGGTCCACAACTGACAACGACTTTATATATGCTTAAAAATACAAGAATTTAATACTCCTGCTAGAAGATTTAATTCCTCGGCAACGACGCCAAAAATGTATATGCTTAAAAATATAAGATAAATATGAACGTAATAAATATTCAATAATTGTAAAGTCACACTTATCAACGCAAGTATACGTATCGCTCAAGTAATACAGGGCTCTAATGGAGCCCTAGATATCGATCCAATAGGGAGTAATATTAGAGGTTACAAACTAAGATTTTAGAAAATCAATACTTATTCACAACAATATATTTCAAATTGCTTATCTGTCACTAATAAGCAATCGAAATAAATATGTAATTTTAATAACTCTTAATACTAATAAAATTTTTAATGTGAAGTTCAATATATTAGAAAGCATCTTTCTCCTTGTCAAGAAACTAAAGTGAATATATAAAGTGAATCAGTTGAAATTGGATTGTACCAAATAGGAGCATACTTATTTTTTACCCTTTGGTCCAAGCATAAAGAACATTGAATAATCCTATTCTTGGTTACTGAATTTGTGGCTAGGCTGGGAGGATACCGACTCTCACTTCGGAGCTCCCACGTTCCCCTCACCTGAGGGCTAACATCTACACTTCAGCACCCAAACGATAGGGATTTTAGTCTGTCACTCTAAAGTCACTCTAAAATCTCCTGATAATTTTATTTCCCTATTTATTTGCACCCAACTTCCAAGAGCTTTGACCTCCTTGAATCTTGGATGTAATCTTCACTTTATTTGCAAAACTCAACATATTTTAACAAATCAATTGGCCAGATTGAAAGTAAATTAAGATCGAAGTGAAAAGATAATCACTACTTCTTTAACATTTTCAATGCTCAACCAATTCAAATCACCATTTCACAAAATCTCAAGACAAGGAGAAAAACAGAGAAAACTGCTCAGAACTGATGGGGAAGCTACGACAAAACTCAGAATTTATATTTAAAAGCAAAGTCATACAAACTACAACAAGTAAATAACACTTATCTCTAATTCCTCCCCAAGAAAACTCCTTGGAGTTCCTCTCAATCTCTTTCTTTCTTTACAACACACAGAATTCTTCTTCAAAGTGGCAAGGAGGAAGAAGTCTCTCACTTTCCCTCCACTCTTACAATCTCTCGAAGAATTCCTCACAATCTAACCCTAAATTAAACTCTCTACACACTACTTGGGCTCTTGAACTTCTCTAAACCTCCCCAAACCTCCCCTTATTTTCGGCCAAAATCTTCTTTTAAGGTTGTAGAAGAGTTTTTCCAAGAGTTTCCTAAGCATCCCTTCAAAAATTGTCCACATTCAATGCACCTGTTGAGATAACCGCCGATCTCGCTGTCGGCAACCTCGAGGGCGCCGTCGACGGGCCTTCTAAATCATTTAATCTGGACTCTCGAGAAAATCTCACCGTCGCTGCCCTAGTTCATATCTTTATATTTTCGTCCTTTTCGCTCCAAATTTGCTCCTTTTTTGCATCTTTTTGCTCCAATGACCATAATTCATCATACCTGCAACAAAACATAAAAAAACCCTTCTTTCAAGTGTAATATCATCAAAATCAGTGTAAAATAGGTATGAAAATCTCAACATATTTTC
>NW_018232405.1:64796-65131 GCF_001263595.1 Phalaenopsis equestris | reverse complement strand
GTAGTAAAATTTTAATTCAGAAATACTATAAGTTTCATTTAAGTAAATACCATAGTGAGATTTTTAGAAAAAAATTCATGCAATTAAATTAACTCTGTTGGTACAAGATTATCTAGTCATCAAGTTTAAGAGTTCTAGTTTTCTATTCATTTCAAGAATGACTATATGTCGTAATATCAAGTCACTTAGAATATTCAAATATAGGAACTTCATGGGAACACTACTAGTAAAAGATGTTAATCCATAAATATAAGTTCAGGAATGTATTTAGGTTTTCCCTTTAGGTAGGTCCAGTGAAGCCAATTTTTTATTAGGCATTTCCTCAAGCTTCTCCT
>NW_018232405.1:63150-64055 GCF_001263595.1 Phalaenopsis equestris | reverse complement strand
CAAAATAAAAATCACATCACATTACAATTTAATAAATTTCAACTACCACACCAAACAATTATAATAATAATTAAAAATTATCCAATTGCAACATAAAAATAAAAATGAAAGTACAAACACACAAACATCTATCTCTATTACAAAAATTACAAAAATAAAAGTAAAAGTACATCAACTACTATCATAGGTCAAAATCACAAACTATATCTTTTTTCTTCTTGGTCAGCAAGTAGATTGGGTTAATACTGAGTATATTGGGGGCATTCAAGAAAAGTAACATCAGGCTCACCTCTGTAGTGCCGGGCCTGAGCTTCGTAGTGAGCTATCTCAAAGTCTGAATGGCTCTGTAAGTACTCACTATCATAATCATGTCTACGTTCTAAACCCCTAATTCTTTCATTTATTAGCTCTATACTCTTACTGCAAGGTCAAGTAATTCATTAAATCATTCAAGATAGGGGAACTAGAAGAAGGAAGGTCATAACTAGTAGAGGGGATATCTCTACTAATATATCTCTACTAAGGGATATCTCTACTAATAGAAGGTTCTTGACTCCTACTCTCAGTTCTCCATTTTTCATGCAATTCTTATGTCTTTAAATTAGCTTTACTAATGGGTTTCATAGGGTAAACCAATTCTTCATTATCTCTAGCTTCAACTCCAGAAAGTTGGCAAAGTACATAAATAAGGCTAGGATGTCCCAGACCTCCACTTGTTTCACTCCTTGCCGTGGTCAATATATTCTTAAAAATGATTCTCCCCACATTTATATTTCTATTATTCTGAAAAAAAAAATTTAGAATAGCTCTAACTCTTATTACCTCATTATGGTGATAGGTATGTAACAGAGTAGAGGAAATAAAATAGTGTCACGCTTTAGATGTGGCATTCACCATATGGAAGC
>NW_018232405.1:61277-63115 GCF_001263595.1 Phalaenopsis equestris | reverse complement strand
TTCCATGTTCCTTTCCTATTCCTTTCCTATTAGTGAGAAAGTTGATGAAATCATTCAGCGGGCCTTCCATTGTACTGAAGGTTTCATAATGGCAGCTATAGGAGTTTGGGACTTCATACAAGCAGTTAATACGGGCGGCACTAAATTCAACAAAAAATCCCTGCACTCAAACAGTTCCATCCTCAGAATAGTATACATTGGCATAAAATTCTTTCACAATATTCGCAGAAGCCTTTTTGGTGATATAACAAAAGTTTTCCCACCTCTGTTCAGTAATAACTTGTTCAATTTCTCCTCCCAGACTCTCAAAAACTCGATCTTGTATACATTTCTTCCCTTCAAATACTAAAGTAAATTTCGACTGAGCCTTTGCATTGAAGAAGCAAGACTCGTCAAACTCAAGTCGTCTCTTCTGTCCTGGAGCCATGTCAATCTAATCAAAATTATAGAAAAAATTCCAAAATATACTTTAAATATGCAAATAATGACTTCTAAAATTGACTATAAGAGTTCAAAACTAAATTCCATGAATTTCTTTGAAATATTTTCTTCACATTCTCAAATTTTTTGGATCTTCTCAATGTGGAAAAAATTAATGGTGAAAAAAAAATATTTATTGTTTAGAGTGAAGCTCTTACCAAGATATGATAAAATTCGGTGTCTACTGCTTTGAAATCACCCCCAAATCCAAGATCTTCAAGTCCTACATTAAAATTTTCGTTGTTAAGAGGAAGGGTATGATGAATAGTGGTAGTTGACTGGTCAAAATCTCGGTTAAAGTGTTTTTTTTTGGATCTCGCCATAAGTGGGGTCTTCGGCACCGTCAGCGAGCTCTATTGAATTAATATCTTAAGTCTCGGGAAAAGTCCAGTGTCGGCAGTTTCGAGGGCGCCGTCGGCGGGCTCTATGTCGGCGAGCTCTATTGGTCGGCGAGCTCTATTGAATTGGTTCAATTTCCAGGTTTTTGCGATTTCGATCAATTTCAAGCCTCAACAACATCCATTCAATCATTATAGACATAAATTTTAAGTGAGTAAATGATGTACTAACACAAATAAAGATTCACAACATAAAGCATCACAGTTATATATAAATTCCAAGGGTTACAAAACATGTTACACGACACACCTAAGTTTGGTATTTTCTCAACCTTGATACATCAATTCAGTGTCGCAATCTAAGCCACAACACTCAAAACGCTGAAAAAAAAACTTCCTATGCTCAATCTCAACTATATTGAGATCTAAAAGAAAAATTCAAAAGCAAAGCAAACACAAAGTTCAAACCAAATTACACACATAGACATACAGGTAGCAAGGTAAATCTACTACTCTTCTGATTCAGTGTTTGTTTCTCCTCTGAGATCACCCATTGATTGAACATGATCGAAGAGGTTATAGAAGGGTCGGTATGGAAATTCTTCAGTATAGTCATCTTCTATCAATCCCATCTTTCTTATCAATGATATCAAACTTCCTTCGATATGTCTAGAGTGATCAAAATGCTCTTTCATCCTCCAATCTAGATGATCTATTGCATTCATAACATTTTGTACCTCTTTCACTAATTTCTTAATTATGCGCAGTATCACTAGTGTCTTGTTTGAAACTAATGGTTGAATCGGCAGTGAATTCTAAGACAATTGATCCACCATAATAGTCATATCATTTTCATCTTCATTGGCTGGGAATCTCTCAGTTGGGTCCAAAGGCTTCCAAGGTAGAAGTGCCTTTTCCTAATTCTCATAAGATACTTGGAACTGACTGCAAAGTAAGAAAATTGTTGAAGGATGTCCAAGCCCATAAGTTGATCCATGAACGATCAGGCCCAAAACAAAC
>NW_018232405.1:59631-60879 GCF_001263595.1 Phalaenopsis equestris | reverse complement strand
CCACAGGAACAACTACGGCGGCTGTAGTGTAGCACAACACTTCCCATCTTTGTCGCACAATCATCTCTTCAATTTTTGTCGAAGGATTATTCAATCCTTGATTCACAAATCCTCTTTCTTTGATTAATCTCTTCTTTGTCACCATTTTGTTAAAGATTCGCTGCGTTTCAGAACTAATGAACTTTCTCATGTTGAACACTCACAATCTACGGTTTTCAAGGGAATTGGATGCCATAGGGATGAATTTAGTGGAGCTTCAATTCATTTTTGGGGAAATAATAAATTAGAAACCAAATTTGGAAGTTTATAGGGAGTAACTCCCGCCTAAAATCGCCAAAAACCATCAATTAAAACTCCAGAAATCGTCATCCCGCCGTTCTCACCGTCGGCAGGTGGCGGCCTAGAGGGTGCCATCGGCGGCCTTCTGGAATATAATTTCCTGAACTCTCAGGAAAAACCAGCAGTCGGGGGCAGTCGGGGACGTCAATGGCACTGTTGGCGCCCAAGGCCAAAATTTCACAGTTTCGCTTTGTTCCGAATGCATTCCTATTTTTTCTATGGATCAAATTTTTATGATGATTCAAGTGTAAATATGAGTAGTAGAGTTCAATACTACCACAATTTAATGATAATTTCAAATAAAACTACTACAATCACAATAAAAATAAAGATAATTATGGGTTGCCTCCCATAAAGCGCTTGGTTTAACGTTGTCAGCCCGACCTATTCAAGTATTTTTCAGGTTGAGTGATCATTAAAACCTCTTTAAAATTTGGTCTTTTACCCTCAAAATAGTGTTTTAATCTGTGTCCATTTACTTTAAACCTATTCCCAGTCTTTTGATCTTCAATTTCAACAACTCCGTAAGTATAAAATTGAGTCACAGTAAAAATTCCTAACCAACGAGACTTCAATTTCCTAGGAAAAAACTTCAGCCTTGTATTGTACAATAAATCTTCTTCTCCTGGTTCAAAGTTATTCTACTTAATCTTCCAATCATGCCATAACTTTAGTTTCTCCTTATAAATTCTGTCTTTATCATAAGATTCATTTCTTAATTATTCCAATTCATTCAATTGTAACAATCTCTTCTCACAAGCATCTTTCAAATTATAATTGAATTCTTTAATCGCCCAATATGCTTTATGCTCCAATTCTACTAGTAAGTGACAAGTCTTTCCAAAAATTAGCCTGTAAGGAGTCATTCCAATAGGAGTTTTATAAGCAGTCCTGTAAGCCCATAATGCA
>NW_018232405.1:57976-59473 GCF_001263595.1 Phalaenopsis equestris | reverse complement strand
GAAGTAGAGATTCTATGAATAATATTAAACTTTTCTGCCAATCTCTGAATGTATTTATTCCTAAAATGGGTTCCTCCGTCAGTGATAATCATTCTCGGCATTTCGTATCTAGTGAAAATATTTTTAATTAAAAATCTTGAAACACTTTTAGCATCACAACGAGGTAAAGCATGTGCTTCAATCCACTTTGAAAAGTAGTCTACTGCAATTAATATGTATAAGTTTTCAGATGGAGTAAATGGTCCAATGAAATCTAATCCCCAAACATCAAAGATCTCAACTTCTAACATGAATTTCAGAGGCATTTCATTTCTTCTAGATATATTGCCTACTCATTGGCATTGATCACAAGTTTTTACGTATCTGTAAACATCTCTAAAGAGAGTAGGCCAATAGAATCTAGCTTGTAAAATTTTATAAGAAGTTTTATCAATCCCAAAATGTCCTCCAAATTCAAAATCATGACATTTTTGAATGATTAGTTCAGTTTCTTCATAAGGTACACATCTTCTCAGAATAAGACCCTTACAATTTTAATATAAATTAGATTCATCCCAAAAATATGCTTTTGCATCATGAATGAATTTTTTTTGCTGTTGCAATGTCAGCATAGGTGGCAAAATATCACTTACAATATAATTAACAATATCAACATACCATTATATTTTCCACTCATTAATATTATAAAGTTGTTCATCAGAGAAACTGTCTGTAATTTCATTTTGGGTGTCAGATAATTCATGATTTTCTAATCTCGACAAATGACCAGCAATTTGATTATCAGTTCCCTTTTTATCAATAACCACAAGATCAAATTCTTGCATCAAAAGTATCCATCTAATTAACCTTAGTTTGACATCCTTCTTTTGCATCAAATATTTAATAGCAGAGTGATTAGTGTACACAACACACTTAGTCTCAATTAAATAAGATCTCAATTTTAAGATCTCTTGTCTAAAGCATACACAATGGCCAGTAACTCTTTTTCTGCAACAGTATAATTAATTTGAGCATCATTAAGAGTTTTACTAGCATAGTATATAACTTTAAAAATATTTTCATACCTTTGTCCAAGAATAGCTCCAATAGCTTAATCACTAGCATCGCACATCAGTTTAAATGGTTTTTCCCAGAAAGGTGAAACTATAATAGAGGCTGTGATTAGTTTTACATTTAATAACTCAAATGCATTTAAACAGATTTCAATAAATTCAAATTTCTTGTCCTTTTCTAAAAGTTGGCATAGAGGTTTAGTAATTTTTAAAAAGTTTAGTAATTTTTAAGGCATAGAGGTTTAGTAATTTTTAAAAAATATTTAATAAAACGCATGTAAAAACCAACATGTCCACAAAACCTCCTAACCTCTCTGACATTAGTAGGAGGTGTTAATTTATTTATAAGTTGAATTTTTGCAGGGTCTGCTTGGGTCTGCTTTTCTGAAATTTTATGTCCTAACACAATTCCTCCTGCAACCATAAATTGACATTTCTCCCAATT
>NW_018232405.1:53795-57804 GCF_001263595.1 Phalaenopsis equestris | reverse complement strand
GCATTACATAATCTGAAAGGCTATAATCTGAAAGGCTTCCTTTGAAAAGCAAAAGTTCCAAAAGGACTAGTAAATGTTGTCTTTTCTTGATCCTCAGAAGCAATAAAGAATTTGATGTAACCAGTATATCCATCTAAAAATAAAAATATTTGTGCCCAACAAGTCTATTTACTATTTTGTCTAAAAAAGGTAAAGGGAAGTGATCTTTCTTAGTGGCAGTGTTTAATTTTCTATAATCAATGAAAATACGCCACCCAGTAACTTATCTGATAGATATTAATTCATTATTATCTTTTGTTTCAACAGTCACTCCTCCATTCTTAGGAACACAATGAATTGGACTTACCCAAGCACTGTGTGAAATAGGATATATAATTCCATTTTCCAACCATTTCAAGATTTCCTTCTTGACTACTTCTTTCATCATTGGGTTTAATCTCCTTTGTGGACCAACTCTTGCTTTATTCTGTTCATCTAGTATAATTCTGTGCATACAGATCGAAGGACTGATTCCCTCAATATCAGTTAAGGTCTAACCAAAAGCTTTCTTATATCGTTTTAATGTATCCAAAAGTCTTTGCTCTTGCAAATCATTTAATTCTGAATATATAATAACACGTAGTGCAGATGAGTTTCCCATAAACACATACTTCAAGTGGTTCGGTAATAATTTTAACTCAAGTTCATGTGGTTTTATAATTGACGAAACTAGATTCTTATCAGTATTTCCTGTAATATCCAACATCTCAAATCTTCCCTGATCATAATCTAATTCTTCATTTTATATTTCATCCAAAATAACTTCATCACTATCTTCAAATTGTTCTTTCTCTTCAAAATGTTCTTTAAAATGCTTGTTCAATAGATGCTCACTTATTTCAATGCAAAAATATTCATTATCTTTTTTAAAAACAGGGTATTTCATAGATTTTGCAATGTTAAAAGTCACTTCTTAATCGTTAACTCTCATAGTTAATTCTACCTTTTGAACATCTATCATAGCTTTCCAGTAGCTAAAAATGGTCTCCCTAAAATGATAAGTATTTCCTTTGTCCATATCTTAAATAATGAAATCCACAGGAAAGATAAATTTATCAACTTTTACTAACACATCTTCTATAACTCCCTTAGGATAAGTAACTGAACGATCCGCTAACCGAAGAGTTACAAAAGTAGGTGAGACTTCCCCTAATACTAATCTTTTGAAAATTGATAGATGGATAAGATTAATGCTGGCTCCCAAATCACATAAAGCTCTTTCATAAAATTTTTCACCAATAGCACACGGTATAGTGAAACTACCTGGATCTTTTAATTTTTCAAGAAGCTTTTTCTGAATAATTACACTACACTCTTCGCTAAGTGCAACAGTTTCATTATCAATAAACTTCCTTTTCTTGTTCAAAATATCTTTCATAAATTTCACATAATTGGGCATTTGCTCTAACCCTTCTACGAAAGAAATATTTACCGTTAATTTCTTAAGAATTTCTAAAAACTTGGAAAATTGTTTATCTTTTTTGTGTTGCTTCAATCTTTGAGGAAACAGTGGTGGAGGTTTCTTCACAGTAATTTTCATTGGTGTAAGTGGATATTCTAAATCTGGGTATTCATGATCCTTTTCTTTTTCTGTATCCACTTTCTCTTTTTCAGTTTTAGTTTCTTTCTGCACTCTTGTTTCCAATTCTTTTCCACTTCGTAATTGTGTCGCTTTTATTTGTTCTTTTCCTTGATCTTTAGGATTTGGTTCCATAGTAGTAGGAAAAGTTCCTAATGTTCGGTTACTAAGCGCAGTAGCGATATGCCCTAATTGATTTTCAATATTCTTGATAATAGTTCCTTTATTTTGTAACTGATTTCCTTGAATTTGTAAATGATTTCCTTGATTCTGCAATTGTTGACCCATGTTTAATATCATATCTTCCATAGACAACTTCTTTTCCTTAATCTGAGTGTTACTGTTAAATCCTTGAGGGTAAGAAGGCCTATAATTAACATTTCTTTGGTTGGATGAATTTCCTAATGGGTTCACTGGGTTGTTCGCCCATTGTTGATTTGTAGAAGAATTGTTATTCTAATTAAAATTTAGATGATTCTTACAAGCTGGGTTATAATAGTTTGAATATGGGTTGTTGGGTCTATTATTAGTAGCATTTAAAATCTTATACGAAAGTTGAACATCCACAACACAAATTGCCCCTCTACAAATTGCCCAGATGAATTCTCTTCCATCATAGTAGGATTTGGAGAATAATTCATTCCATAATGATCTAATTTCATTGATATTGCAGCAATCTGCGAAACTAACATAGGTATTGCATCAGAATCATGGATACTAGCTAATCTTTTAGGATTTACCCTTTCAGAGGGCCATTCAAAATTGTTGGTAGCCATCTCTTCTATTAACGATCATCAAAATATTTTGACATTAAAGAACCACTAGTCGCAGCATCTATAATCGATTTAAGTGATCCCACTAATCCATTATAAAAGGTTTGAATTATCAACCAATCTATTAACGAATTATGAGGGCACTTTCTAAGAAAATCTTTAAATCTCTCCCAAGCTTCATATATCGACTCTCCATCAATCTGACAGAACGATGTTATATCATTTCTAAGTTTAGCAATTTTGGATAGAGGGAAATATTTGGATAGAAATTTCAATGAAAATTCTCCCCAAGTTCTAATAGATCCAGGTGCTAACGAATTAACAAATTTAACCACATCTTAGTTTTATCCCTTAATGAAAAAGGAAAAATTATAAGTCTGACGGCATCATTTGACACTCCATCGTATTTAAATGTATACACAATTCTAAAAAACTAGCAAGATGTAAGATAGGGTCTTCATTAGTGTACCTCCGAATTGATTGTTTTGTACCATTTGGATAATAGCAGGTTTAAGCTCAAATGAATTAGCAGCTACATCAGGATTTTGGATAGATAAGTGAGTTTCATCTGCTGTAGGATTTGCATAATCTCGTAGAGGTCTAGGATGGTGTTTATTTTCTTGTCCTTGATTGTTTACATTGTTTTCTATTGTGTCAGGATTTCTAGGTTCTCTTCTTAGTTTCCTAATTCTTCTAACAGTGCGTTCTAATTCTAAATCGTAGGATATAAGATTTTCAGGTCCAAATTTACGCATACAATTGAAATCATTACACAGAAAAACAATTAACTAAATATGACAATAAGTTGCAATTTTAGTAAAAATTTTTGAGTAGTCCTAATTTTTCCGTTAATCAAATTATGATTCTTGTTTACTCCCCGACAACGATGCCAAAAACTTGATAGTGACTTTATATATGCTTAAAAATACAAGAATTTAATACTGCTGCTAGAAGATTTAATTCCTCGGCAACGGCACCAAAAACTTGACAACAATTATAGATTCGATAAGGATGTATAAATAAAATATTTAATAATGGTAATGTCAAACTTATCAACGCAAGTATATGTATTGTTCAAGTAATACAGTGCTCTAATGAAGTCCTAGATATCAATCCCACAGGGAGTAATATTAGAGGCTACGAACTAAGATTTTAGAAAATCAATACTTAATCACAATAATATAGTTCAAATTGTTTATCTATCACTAATAGGAAATTGAAATAAGTATGTTATTTTAATAACACTTAAATAACTAATTCTACTAATAAAGTTTCTAATGTGAAGTTCAATATATAAGAAAGCATCATTCTCCTTGTCAAGAAATTAATATGAATGGATAAAGTGAATCAGTTCAAATTGGATTATGACAAATAGGAGCATACCTATTCTTTACCATTTGATCCAGACATAAAGACCATTGACTAATCCTATGCTTGGTTACTAAATCTGTGGCTAGGCTGGGAGGACACGAGCTATCACTTTGGAGCTTTCACGTTCCCCTCACCTGAGGGCTAACATCTACACTTTAGCACCAAAACGGCACCACCAAATTGAGGATTTTAGACTGTCACTCTGAAATCTCCAATTCTACGCCCGATAATTTTATTTCCCTATTTA
>NW_018232405.1:50392-53785 GCF_001263595.1 Phalaenopsis equestris | reverse complement strand
TCCCTATTTATTTGTATCCAATTCTACGCCCGATAATTTTATTTCCCTATTTATTTGTACCCAATCTTAAAGGGCTTTGACCTCCATGAATCTTAGATGTAATCTTCACTTTAGCTGTAAAACTCAACATATTTTAACAAATCAATTGACCAGATTGAAAGTAAATTAAGATCAAAGTGAAAAGATCATCACAAATTCTATAACAATATCAAGGCTCAACCAATAAGAATCACCATTTCACAAAATCTCAAGACAAGGAGAAAGACAGAGAAAACTGCTCATAACTCATGGGGAAGATACCACAAAACTCGGAATTTATATTTAAAAACAAAGTCATACAAACTAAAAAACAAAGTCATACAAACTAAAATAAAATAAGTAAATAACCCTTATCTCTAATTCCTCCCCAAGAAAACTCCTCGAAGTTCCTCTGAATCTCTTCGTTTCTTTACAACACATAGAATTCTTCTTTGAAGCGACAAGGAGGAAGAAATCTTTCACTTTCCCTCCACTCTTACAATCTCTTGAAGAATTCCTCACAATCTAACCTTAAATTAAACTTTCTACACACTACTGGGGATCTTGAAATTCTCTAAACCTTCCCAAACCTCCCCCTATTTTCAACCAAAATCTTCTCTTAAAGTTGTAGAAGAGTTTTTCCAAGAGATTTCTAAGCATCCCTTCAAAAACCGTCCACATCTAGTGCACCTGTTGAGATAACCGCCGATCTCGCCACTGACAGCCTCGAGGGCGCTGTCGGCAGGCCTTCTAAAATATTTGATCTAAACTCTCAGAAAAATCTTGTCGTCGGCACCGTTGGGCTCGCCGTCGACGCCCTAGTTCAAATCTTCATATTTTAGTTCTTTTCGCTCCAAATTCACTCCTTTCTGCATCCTTTTGCTCCAATGACCATAATTCATCATACCTGCAACAAAACATCAAAAATACCCTTCTTTAAAGTGCAATATCATCAAAATCAGTGTAAAAAGGTATGAAAATGTCAACATATTTTTCTTTCGTCAACAACCTTTCACGAGTAGGTTTTAGAAGCTTTTTTTATTGGACCTCCTTATGGGTGGTTCTACTCAGTTTAGGTTAAGGCCTTCTAACCTAATTATTTAAGTCTAGCCCATGCTTTACTAATTTATTATCAAAATAAATTCTTAAATCTAAAACTTCTTGAAAATAAATCTAAAATAAAATTAAAAACTTTAAACTAAACTTGAAGAATCCTTAAAACTAAAACATTTCTCCCATTCACCTTTTAGACGGGGTCCAACCTTAAAATCCTTGATTAAGTTCCTTTTTAAACAACTTTAATCTTAATTCATTAAAATTCAAATATTCAAGTGTAGATTCCCTATTAACTACCTTCCTTATTTCCTCAGTGTAGAAAGATGTCATTACTCAAGTACCTCCTAATTGATCCAAAGAATGTTAGAGTTAAATCCATTCATGAGGTATTAGGTGAATTAGAAGCTAGCATCAAAGATCTCCAGAAAGGAGCTTAAAATATATAAGCTTTGGAAGAAAGTGTCACTATTATGATGATTGAAACCCAAGTTAAGTCAAAAGAATAATAGGAAGATAAAGTTGATTTGCTAGAAATTGTGGTTGAGGAAGGCATTGTGCCATACATAGCTCAACATCTTTTGAATCAATTAAGATAAGGGAAGGAATGATTAGAAAGACTGGAGAAATGAGTGGAAGAAATTATGAACACTATTTGTATAAACCCAATCAAAGTTCTAATACTAGTACTTGTGCATCCCCAAGATGTTATGATAAAGGAAAATCTTCTACCATCTTAACAATGACCAAAACATTACCTCACAATAACAACAATAAAAACTACAACTGACTCGTATTATTGAAAGTGAGAAGAATTATGAAGTTACACTCTAAGAAAGGAAGAGATAAGTTTTTTTTTATTTTAAAGATGAAGTTATGAAAAAGATATTCAAGAATTTGATAGCGAAACTAGACTTCAATATTTATGAATCTCACAAGCTTGAAGAATTTGGAAGGAGAAACGAACCTAATTACTTTTCATTCCATATATCACTTGGCACACAATTGAACAATAATTCACTTTTAAAGACTGTTCGGAAAGGAAACATAAGGATGAAACAAAAGTTATCCTTAGAAAATAGCTTATGGAAGCAAAATGAGGGTCCATTAGTGTTGTCGTTGGTGAAGAAATGGAGTCACTCAACACCTATGCAAAAGAAGATTGAAATATCATCATGTCCAAGACCATTTAGAAATTCAAAATCCAGGTTGATTGGGTCTTAAAACTCTATTTTTTCTTCAATTATAAGAATATGCCATTTATATTAGAAAATATTTCTCTTGAAACAATTTTTAGTTCACACTTTATTAAATGACTTTATCTTGAAACATGATTGAAAATTTATTAATTATAGTATAATTATTGTTTGTCCTTTTAATTTTTATAAGATAAGATCGTGAACAAGAATTACTGCACTCAAATTATGTTCTTTAATCTCCTTAAAACTTTGTGATTATCTAAAGAATAATTCTTAACATAAGGGAAAAAAACCTAAAATGTCTATGATGAAAATTGAGACCCCTACTTGTAGATGTGTACAATAAGTTTGATGACTTATTTTACAATGTATACCAAACTCATCTTCTATTATGAACAACACTCATAATTCTGACATCAAGAAAGAAAAGCTGAGATTACCTGGTCGACACTATTTCGGTTAAGGCGTTTCCCGTTGGAAGCTATTGGTCGCCAGATCCAGAATCTGTCGCCCGCTTTGGAAGGGCATTTTAATTTACACACACACACACACACACACACACACACACATATATATATATATATATATATATATATATATATTGTGAAAATTATGAAATCAAACTAACCTCATATCTTTCAAAGTTTAGATGAAAGTGTTATATATCTATCTTGAAAGATAAGCACAAAACTCGAGGGTGGGCTCAATCAAATAAACTAAGAAATATATGACATCCGTTTGGTCTACAAAACCATTTTTATTTGTAAGCCGATGTTGACCTCACTTTTGGTTGAGGTCTAGGAATTTCTTTAGTAGCCTAGGTCTAGCCATAGGACTTTCCTACTGACTAGTCTTAGAAAACTAAAAAAGATACCCTCACCATTAGAAACTCAAAACTCTTCTCTTTACTCAACTTGAAGTTCCACATATTGGTCCTAACCTCTAGCACTTAGTAGGTAAGATCATTATGAGGGAACTCAAGGAGAGTTCCTATAGGGCTACTTGACCTTAGGATTGACACTAGGTGTTGGTTTGGAGCTAAGGTATACAATACCCTCACCATACCCTCACCATACCCTCACCATACCCTCACCATACTCTGGCTAAGACCAATACATGGGGA
>NW_018232405.1:47247-48692 GCF_001263595.1 Phalaenopsis equestris | reverse complement strand
CTCTCCATTTATTATGGCTTGATTTCATAGTATGTTTACCATATAGATGTGTTTGTCTCTTCGAGATGAACAATTTAAAAAAAATCATTAAAATCCATTAAGAAACGAGAAAGATATTAGGGTTTTAAGTTGGACGACTCTCGGTTAAGGCCATCGGGGACGATGAACGGATGTCGTCCATTCTCGCATGTATTGAATGGATGGCGGAGATCAAGCCAGATAATTCTCTGGAACGAGGGACGCGTGGCAGCTGACTCAGAAGGCGGCATCGAATAGGAGTGCGTCGCGTGTCTAAAATAGAAGCGCACCACATGGCTGTTTGACGGATCCGATGATCTAGTCAGCCCGTGGTTTGAATAAATAAATAGGGGTATTTAATAAATTCAGAAAATAGCCCCTAAACTTCAAAAATCCAAATCTTTGCATAGAAAATTTATAAAAATAAAATAAAAATACTTTCTTGCTTAGTGAACAGAGGAGAATCATGTGGAATTATTTTCACATTAGTTTGATGCATATTTAATTTAAGAAAAATCAATTAGTGTTAGCGGTTTTTCAATTCTCCATTCGTATTGAATTATCACCTTGACCCCAATTTTTTATAAGTTGTAGCCTCTGTCTAGGTGCACAATTTGACTTTTTTTCAAAGACATAGGAGATCTCTAGACAGAGATATTAATTTTTTAATTTTTTATGCATTTTCTATTCAAATAATTATAGAAAATTGTATTGACTTATAAAATTCTACCAAAATTCATGTAAGTTTCATACGGCTAGAGTAGTCTTAGAAAATAATTTCATAATTTTTAAGATTCAAAACATCACTGTTTTGAGCAAACCTTAATTTGCCTTAGGTATTTATTTTGAAGTACATAGAGATCAAAATTACTTTATTATTCTTCTCCATTGTGGCTCATGAGTCAGAGAACTCACCATAGAAATTTTAAGTCATTTGGAGATCATTTAATATTTTTAATTGATTTTTAAAAGTGACCATCAAATTTGGAACTTAAATGGTTTTTAAAAATCAAAATATAACTCCAAAAATTATGAAACTTAGTTTTTTGAGTTCTCTGATATTAGGTGGATTTAATAAAAATAAAAATATATTGAAAATAAAAACTTGATTTTTAGGTTATTTTTAATTATTTTTAATAATTAAAAAATAATAAAACAATCATAAAATATTAAACTCATGGAAATGTTCCAAATTATTTCCTAAACACTTAGGAATTATTGGAATATTTTTTCAAGGTCTAAAAATAAAGATATCTATTTTTAAACCTTAAAATGATTTTTAAGGCTTAAAAATAGAATTTTCACCAAAATAATTCTAGAAAATCAAATAAAAATAAAAAAAATACAAAATAAATTTTTCTGGGTTCCATGACCTTAGAGAGATTTTCCAAAAATATAAAACATATTTTTCAAGACTTAAATTTTTT
>NW_018232405.1:46629-47188 GCF_001263595.1 Phalaenopsis equestris | reverse complement strand
AATTAATTTTAATAAAAAAAATTATTTTCAAAAAATTATTAAATTTTGGTCAAATGACTTTCTGGTCTAGGGCTAGCTTACATAAAAATTTCAAGTGATTAGGAATTGTCCTGATTATCTTTTGGAATTTTCCTTGGAGACGCATATTTTTGCATAAAAATAATTATATGAATTAAATTAAATTGTGAAAATCGACATTTTGTCCTCTGATGTCTTAATTGACTTATTAGTAAGGTTACATAAAAATTTCAAAGTTATTTGATTTAAATTTGACAAATTATGAATGTTTGGACCCTTAGGGCAAAATTGTAATTTTGGATATTTTGGCCTGAATGAACATTTATGCTTAATCAAAATAGGAAATGGGTAATTTCTGATATTAATTAACTCATTTGATGATTTGCAATAAAAAATGGGCTTAATTGTTAGAAACCCACTTCACTTTGCCAAATTACAAGATAAATGAATAATTCCCATAATTATCAAAATTTTGGAAACTTCATTAGCATAAAATGACTTTTGAATTTAGGGTTATAACTTTGAAAATCAATGATTTCAC
>NW_018232405.1:46105-46584 GCF_001263595.1 Phalaenopsis equestris | reverse complement strand
TTAATAACACTAATTTGTCTCCTAAAGGGTCTTCACCCACATAATTTTCAAATTGAAAGGTAAATGACATTTACCTTATTCTTGGGAATAATCAAGACATCAATGTTCACTGAGCATCAGGTTGTTCCTAGGATGAATTATTAAGCAACATAATAAAGTTTAAATGGACCCATGGCCTTTTACCAGACATTAAGAAGGTTGCATGGACCTGCTCCCTACTCTTAACCTGGTGAATATCTTAGGGATCTATTAAACTTAATATGTTTTACTTAATAATATTATCCTTAAAATTTAAGGACCCTCAATACACACCATAGAGTTAGGAAGGTTTCCAAACCTTTACTTTTCTAACTCTATATACATAAATGCTTTGACATGCATTTTGAGTTTCAAGTGATGGAATGAGAAGACTCGTAAGGTACACTTTTACAATTTACAGCATTTTATAGTCTTTCTTGTACTTTCTTACCGCGCTTTTA
>NW_018232405.1:29854-45154 GCF_001263595.1 Phalaenopsis equestris | reverse complement strand
TTTTATTGAGAGTATTCTTAGGTAACTTCAGTTATCTATGATGTAATTAACTATAGGGGCTTGCCCTTATAGGAAGCTTTTCCCGAACCCAGCATAATATAAACCCTATTTAATTCCTTATATTAAATAGTGAAACTTGCCGACCAATACATTGATTTCACAGACAAAACAGATGTCATGACTTTCTTTAGTTTATTTTATCGAGCCTCACCCTTAACTCTTGTGTTCAACTTTCGGGACAGATACAGGGTTTGAGGTATAGTGGAGGTAAAGCATAAAGCACTCTTTCATTTAAACTACAAAAATTATGGGGTCAGTTTGACTTCATCTTTTTCAAAACTAAAATTTAAAAAAAAAAACGTCCTTCTGAAGCGGGCAACGGGATTTCAATTTCGATGACCGACAGCTACTTATGGGCAAACCCCACACCAAAAATAGTGCCGACAGCCGACAAGTTCCCCTATTTAATATAAAAAATTAATTAGGGTTTGTATTAAGCTAGGTTATTGAAAGTTTCCTATAAAGGAAAAGTTTCTTATAAAGGTAAGACCTTATAGTTAATTACATCATAGATAATCAAAGTCACCTAAGAAAACTCTCGATAAAAATTAAGGGATATTGTCTTTAGGAATTTCAAAGGATAAGACTTTACAAAGAGATCAGATGAAGAGATGTGAAATGAGAATGACTTGAATTTGTAACATTTGTTACGGAATCTACAGGAAGAAGAACTAGTGGATGTCACGGATCCTGAGGAGAACCTCAGTGACATCTCATGCTATCCTACTGTTTGGCTTCAATTTGGAGGAAAAATTTTTAAGTGTTTTATCCTACCTATTTTATTAATTAGGTATTACATTCATGTGAAATGATCACATAAATATCTTGGAATATGTGAGGATTTAGGTCGTGACGAACGATAACCTCGGAATCCTAAAGCGAGTTAGGGCTTATATTGTATAGTAGAGCCATACAAAGCTTAAAGAAAAGTTGAGGATTTTTGTCGCACTAGGCGGACAACCTGAAAACCATATGGCTTGTTATATAATTCTAAGGAATGGTTTAGCTGATGTAGACATGTTTTAGTGTTGAAGCTGGTTGTGCTGCCCACAATATTAGCTCCAAGTTCCTCATTGAGGCGAGTTTCAGTTTTCTAATGTGCAAGTCATGATGTCAAACAAAATGTCTCCTAAAGTTATGGTTATTTAAATGTTATGGGGTTGTTAAAGTTTATTAGAGTGACACTGGTTAGGATCCTACAGTTCCCTCATTTTGGCACCACTATTTTTTTTTCGGATTCATTTAGTCCAAATGAATTTATTAAACCCAACTTAATGAGTTTTGTACTTTCATATAGACCGTGGGAAATCTCGTTAGCAATCATAGGTTACCTCCTTCGAGGGATTCCCGATCATCAGATAAAAAAGTCTTAATTTAGTTGTAATTTTTGTTTTGTTTTGTTTTGTTTGTGATTAAATTGTGAGTTGTCTTATATTTTGACTATTGTAGCTGTGAATATTATCTTGTTTAATTTTTATTTTTATTTTTTCAGCTATCCTAACAGTTTTGGTTTTGAAATTCAGGATGGCATCATTATTTAACATGCAAGTTTATAAGTAGGAAATGAGAGATGCGAATAAATAAAAGTAAATTGCGATGCAATAACTTGAAGCGTACTAATCTGTTCTTCCTGCTCCTTCCACCTGAAAGGTTAGCTTTGACAACGTGTATACAATTTTGCAAGGAATTCAAATTACAAGAGTAGATAAAGGTGTAGCTACCAAACCCCAAGTTATGACTTTATTGAGTCTCGAAAGATCTTAGTGGATGATTTTAGAACAAAATATAGCATGTTCAATTTGCTGTTCAAAATATTCAAGAGATTTCAAATTGTTCGGAGCATGACCTTGAACCACTTTGAAGATTTCTTGAAACATTTTGAGTTCATTTAGAACTTATCATATTGTTTTATTAATCACAAAGGTTAAACTAAGGTTATCCCATAGCTCAAGGAAACTTGATGTTCTATTTATCCCAAGGTTTGTACACTCCATTAATTAATTGATATTTCATTTAAGAGTTATGAGGGTTGGTGTCTCCAAGGCAGCCTCTAAGGCAGGTTTGAGTCATAAAAGATTGTGGTGCCCACAATTAAATTCAGGCTTGTAGTATTTAAAGATGTTAATAACCAATCATATGATCTTCTAAATCCAATCAATTGAGTTTAAACATCGAGCCTAGGTCACTACCAAGCCCTTAATAATCCTAACGGGGAAAAATTGATGGTGGTTAAGATATTAGTTTAAGTGACAAATGTTCTTATTGAAATATCACATCATCACAAATTTTAGGCCTAAGATAAGTAAATAATCATCTTCCTAGCATAAGCCTATCACTTAAGAATCATTTGATCTTAATTGACTTCCAAGTCAGGATGATTAAGGAAATTATGACTTTTTTTCATATTATAGAAAAGGTGGCAAGTGAGTTTCTACCTTTTAATCCCATTGTATGTCAATCATCCAAACATGTTCATTAGGATCAAAATTACTCATTATCCCTTTGTTAACCCTAAATTTCGATTAAGGCACCAAAATCTAAAGTTACCCCTTTGCCTTTGGGGCTCTTCACCTCATAACTCATTAATCAAAATTCAAATGACTTTGAGAATTTAAAGTGTCATATCCATGTGTAAATTAAAAAATTAGAGGAGGAAATGTGGGTTTTCAAAATTTAATTTTAATTAAATAATTATTTAAATTTAGAAAGTAGTATTTTCAAAGTTGATTTTACTTAACTATCCAAAATAAAGTTTTTATTCATGAAAAAATTACTAGAGATCCCCTTAGGTCAGAGAAACATTTAAACAAAATTTCATATTTTTTTGAAATAAATTATTATTATTATTATTTAATTATTAATAAATTTCAATGATCTAATTAAATGGAGAATAATGTTTTAATTATAAAAACTATTTTTATACTCTTATTAAACTTCTCTGAGTTTAGAAGACCTAGTGTATCAAATTTTATGTTTATATGATTCTTAATTTATTTATTATAATTATTTTTAATAAGAAAGATAAGGAAAAATATATTTCTAAGGTTTTAAAATTTATTTTTAACTTGCAAAAGTTAGGAAAAATATTTCAATGAGTCACAAGTGATCAGGAGACCATTAGACGTATTTTAAAATATTTTGGTATTTTTTTGAGGTTTTTTAATTATTTTTTATTATTTCAAATTTAAAATAAGGCTAAAAAATCAAGTATTTTTTCAAAAATAACTTTTATTTTTCCTAAGTGCCCCTGATCAGAAGAAATTCAGAAAACAACTTTTCATAATTTTTCTAAGTGTATTTAACGTATTATAATTATTTTTCTACAAAAATTCAAGGTTTCTTAGAAAATCAACTTTAGTGCTCAAATTTAATCAAATAATTTCTAAATTCTTATAGTGGATACACATGATTTTTATACATAGTGTGGAATTTATTTTCTTAATTTTTATTAGTACTTAATTTACATAAATTACTAGAAAATATATACACTTAAGCAAATATAGAAATTTACAGAATTATTCAAGCCATCATGATATTTTTCCTAAAATTCTTTGACCATAGGAAATCTACTAAATTTATTCCTACAATTTTCCAAGTGACCTGTTAATTTATATAATTAAAATAATCCAAAATAGCTATCTTAGCTTGAAAATTAGTATTAGAAGCATAGCGATGTCCTCTGACCTTGGAAAAATCGAGGACATAGCCTCTGTCACGAGGAACAAACCCTCAAAATTTTAGGCCATCGTGTTGATCATAATGAATTAAAATACTTTACAGAGTATTTAATTCATTAAAAATCAAATAATATTTTTCTTATATTTTTTATCCACATTAGTTTCCTGTGTTCACTGAGCAAGAGGATATTTTTCTTTTATTATTATGCAAGAGGATATTTTTCTTTTATTAAGAGGATATTTTTCTTTTATTATTATGATTTTTCTAAAGAAAGATATGGATTTTTGAAGTTCAAGCATTTAATTAATTCCAAAAAATCCACATTTTTCTATTTAAACATGCGACACCAACTCATTTTATGGTGGCCTTGAGCTCACATGCAGGGCTATACCATTTGACGCTTCCATCCACCTTAGCTACCACGCGGCCCGCCTGTCCGGCTTGATCTCCTCCATCCATCCAATACACGTGTGATCGGATGGCTCCCCGTCATCATCCACAAATGACCTAACCCGAGAGCCATTAACACTAAAACCTTAAGATCTTCATCTAGACTCAACAAAAATGCATGGGATTTGTTTATATACCTCCATCTACTCAAAATTAGTATATTTATATGGCTTATACGATATGAAATATAGTAAATATGTATGGAGAATCAAAATAGGCTCAGATCAAAGTTGAGGTTTAATACCTTTATTTGAGAGGAGAGGCCTCAATCAAATGGTTGTGGTAGCTTTGATTGTGTTCAACAAAATTCTAGATGACGTCTTAGGACTTGGTGAATTGTCTGAATAAGATTTACATCAAGCTCGATTTCAGGTGTTGGTTTAAAGCTGTGTTCAAGGTTGTTTAAGAGGGAGTATTTGTGGGGGATCAACTCCTCTTGCTCTGGTGATGGTGTGGGCTAGGTAATTAGAGTATGGTAGACTGTGGATGTGTGTGGAAATATGTCTTGGTTCGAGCTAAATTTCTTAACTCAAAATTGAGCTATTACAGTGGGAACTAGAGGTGGAAAGTGGTGGGATTGAGCTAAGGAGTTCCCGGAGAGTCTCTAGAAGCAAATGGGCAGAGTTTCCCCCAAGGATTTTGCTTACTTTCTCTTTGGTCGTGGAGGGGTCAATTTAAATGCATGGCTTCCTTATGAAGCCCAGGGCTTGGCAGTGGGTGCGAAGGCTTGCTGAGGTGGAGTTAAGAAAAGTTAAAGAGTTCAAGTTTTGGGCTCCTTTGGGGTGACTTTGGCAATTCGAGTGAGTCAAGTTAAAGAGTTCAAGTTTTGGGGTTTTGCCATTTGGGCTCCTTTGGGGTGACTATTTTCGGTGGGTAAGGTGGTTGCTGGCTAGATTTCAGTCACCCCTTGGCTCAGGGAGGTCAGGAGAGGGTAAATTATGATTTAGTCCCAATGACAAGTGATGGCAAAGTATTTTCAAAATAAAGCTAAATATGGCTAAGATCCCTTAAATCAAGGGACCTGTGGTCCATAGCTCACTTAGGTGGTTTAGGTGGGTTTATACTAGTCAATAGAGTCCAATGGTGGCTGTTGTGACATTAATTTGGTCACTTTGGTATGGCTAAGTCAATTTTGATGAAGGGGTTCAATTTGGGCCAAGTTTTTTTAAAGTTAAGTTTGGGTTAGGCTATCCAAGACATTGAGCCAAATTAAATGATAAATTTTGTGTGGGTGATTGTCATGAGTGGTTTAGAGAAGAATTGGAGTGGTTTTGAATTGATTTGGTGGGTTAATTTAAAGGAATTTGGGCATTTAGTCAATTTGGGGAAGTAGGGTTAAGCTTGGGTTTAGGTTGGGCTAGAGTTGGGCTAAGTCCAAATTAAGAGTTTAAAATGATCTTGGGGAATTTCATGAAGAGATTTCAACATTAATTGGGTGCCAAATTTGGGGTTAGGACATTCAATTTGGTGGGATTTGGGCACATCACTATATTGGGGTAAAATTTGGGGATTTTAGATTTGGGTTGAAATTGATTGAAATTAAAGCTTGAGAAAGGCCAATTAATGGCTCACTTTGATTATTTGGAATGGTAGGAAGAGTTTGTGATCCAAATTGAGGCAATTGAGTGGGCTATGGGGTTCAATTGGGTGAGATTGGACCATATGGTCAAAATTGGGGGTTTTGATTTGGATCAAAATTGAGCTCAAAGAATGGGTCAATTAAGCTTAAATTTGGTTTTAAATGCTCATAGGCATGAGGAATTTGAGTTTAGAACTGAAATTAGGTCATGATGAATTTGAATTTAGAATTGAATTGGGATGAAATTGATGGACATTTAGGGTGAATTGGGGTAATTGGGCCTTTAAGGGCAATTTGGGGCTTTTGGTCACAATTGGTCAAATTGAAAAAACTGAGCTGAAAGGAATGGTTCAAATTGATTTTGGGGACATTTGAAGTGATTTTGGAGGTTTTGGGACAATTTAGGCCACCATGGGTATTTTGGTAATTTTGCCCAACTTTGGGGTATTTTTGTCAATTTCCTAGATTTTGGGAGTTTTTGGTAATTTGGGTAGTTTCAAATGATTTAAGATGATTTTTGAATAAATTTGAGTGATTTGGGTAATTTTGGGAATTCTGGTCAAATTTGAGATTTGGGGGTATTTTGCTAAAGGTAAGGTGCCAACCACCCTATTTCAGCCATGGACTAATGAAATCATCTACTTTAGATCCTTTGTGTACTAGTTTAAGCTAGACTTTAGCCTAGGGCTAGTGGGTCTAGGTGACCATCTACATGAGTCTCCCAAAGGGTTAAGGGGTTAAAGCCAACAAGTTTTAATTTAGGTTTGTGAGTGTGATGTGAGTGTAAGTAAGTATAAGTGAGTGTATTAGCTCGAGACCAACACCCATGGTCAACCCTACGGCCAAGTAGTTCTATGGGGATGCCCCTTGAGCTCCTCCATATTGACCACAAATACGAAATGCTAGAGGTTAGGAACAACATGTGGAACTTTAAGTTAAGCAAAAGAAGGTTTAGAATTTCTAATGGTAAGGCTAATGGTATAATGGTAAGGGTTCATTTTCTAGTCCTCTAGGAATAGTCAATAGGAAAGTCCTATGGCTAAATGCTAGGCTACTAAAGTGGAAACTAGACCTCAACCAAAAGTGAGGTCAACAATACCATTTGGTTGAATAGAACTTCAACAAGTTTCTACTCATAAAAGATTACAAAATTCAAAATATACAATGGCGGCTAATATCTTATTAACGAAGATGGAAGCTCAAAATGAATAAGGTTGTTGGCTTTTACAGAGAACCTACAACTTTTCAAAATTTTGTTTTACAAGATATATTCATAGATAGTTAAGGTAAGACTTAATAATTTAGCTCATAAAATATGACAATATTTTCCTAAGAAAATCCTTGGAACTCTAATCCTTAAAAATAAAAGAATTATTAGTTAATTGTGATAGGTGTTCTATTTGCCCACTTTACACTCATTTAAATTTGGTCAAGCCAAGCTATCATGAATTCATGTGTATTTGAGCTTCTCTATCCATATATCAGGTCAAATTGAAGTTTCTTGAACTAGGATAAAAATATACTTTAATTTAGAAATGTAATTTGAAGCTCTTTCGAAAGGACATTGAAATTAAAGAAATCTTATTTAGAGATATGTAAGAGAGGAAAAAGGAGAGATATTCAAAAAAGAAGAAAAAAATTAAAAAAGAAAAAAAAAAAGGAAAAAAGGAAAATAAAAAAAAAATGATGATGATGAAAAAATGAGAAGGAAAAAAAGGTGACTTGATAAATTTGTTAATCATAAAGTAATACTTAAATTTTTTAAGATAGATGACAAAAAGGATTAGGCCTTGAGTTAGAGAAAGGTTTGAATGTAATTTATTTATGTTCAATAGGTTTTCCAATTTGAAATGTTGTTTTACTCCAACATTTTCATCTTCAAACCAGTTTTACAAAGTCGGAAGTTAAAATCACATCACCCCAAAATATTTTAAATGGATCTCCAAATAAGAAATTTATTCTTGTACTCAATTCCTATGGAATTTTTGAACTTAATATTAGAGTTCAAAATTGAGCTTTTCAAATTCGTGGAGTTTCCTTAAAAATGCTTCAACATCCAATTATGCTAAAATCACTTAGTTGAAGGAGAGGATCAATCCTGGACCCTCCTTTTAACTTTGACTTTCAAGTGAAAATGTAGTTAACAAACTCGTTAAGGTTTTATTTAAAAGTTAGGCAAATTTTTCATATAAGTTCCAACTATATGTTGGGAAAGCCCAGAACCGACAGTCCCTAAACCTAAAACCTAACTTTATGTGACATAATACGAAGAAAGCTCCTTGATGCTTGGAGATCAGACATAGTAATCTCATCCAAGGATTGGTCATTTGATGCTAAAGAATGTGAAGTCTATATTACATTTTAAACTCTTAAAAAAATTTATAATTGTAGGAACTTACCTTTTATGCCTTAATAATATTGATTTCTAAATATCAATATGCCACAACATCAATCCTTGAGATCCATGTCTCTAAAAGGTTTGAATAATGTTTTGATAACATCACTTGTGTTGTTTGCTTTTATTTTAATGAAGTTGTCAACCTTCTACTTTCTAATCTTTGGTAATTTATAAACAACCTTTCAAAGGCATGGAATGACAAAAAAACATAAAGCTTAAGTCGACTAAGACTTAATATCTGAAAAACTATAATTCTTGGCTCCAATATTATAAGTAAGACACAAAAGCACTACTCATTATATATATATGTATATATATATATATATATAATTGATTTGTAGATATATATATTACTAGCTTGGATCTGCTCGTGAAGGAAAATCTTGAAGGTTTGATTTTTGGTCTTTGACAGGATGACACTTCATTTAGTAAAATTTTCTTTCAAGCCTTAATAGGAGTCTAATAATCACTGAGTCTCAGAATCTCTAAAAAAATTCTTGAATTCTCAAGAATTTAAATTAAAGATTTACCTTGAAAAAAATTGAACTTAGTTATTATCTCAACCATCAACTTGCTCCCAATTCAACCAAAATTAAGCAGAACTTAAACTTAAAATGAAGAAACAACACAAAATTGAAAACATTTCAAGTTTGGTTATTATTAGGAAAGGTGTAGTTCTCTTAGTGTGTCCTATATCAAATAAAACAAAAGAAACTTCAAACTCTCTTAAAAAATCATTTTCAAACAAAAATAAATCTTAAAATTAAAAAAATTCAATTTTGTGTTGTTGTTGGGTATGGTGTAATTCTCTCAACATGTCACATACCTAATACAACTAGAAAAGCTCACAAAACCTTTCAAACAAATGAAAACCAATTTCCAAAATGAATGAATCTTTCAACCATAACTCATAAATTATTCAGAGTGAGAAAACTCAATGGAACTTGAAATAATACCTTCAAAACTAAAATCGTGAAATCAAAATCCTTAAAGTATGTTTTCGAAACCATTTTAAACAATTAATTTTTTGAAATTGAATTAAAATAACCAATGAAAACCTTTTTTATTAGCTATCAGGTAGATGTGAAATCCATATGTCTTTTCTATCTTGATCTAATTACCTTGTTTACCTTCTAGGGTGAATGTGAGTCCACATGTACTTCCATCCTATTGTATACAAATTTGATGAAACCTTTTTTATTAGCTCTTGGGTAGATGTAAAATCCATATGTGTTTAAAATTTTGATTTAGTCTCTCTATGCATATATTAGGTTGGGTGTGAGTTCCTTTGCTTTCTAACCAAATGTATCATCCAATCCCAAGCATAGATCCTTTTTATTGATCCCAAGTGAGGATCCTTTCCTTTGATCCCTAAAATGGTTAATTTATATTGATCTCTAGAGTTCATATTTTTTTTTATCCCTAGTGTGGATCCTTTCCTTTATCCCAAGCATGGATTCTTTTTCATTTCGATCCTTAGCGTGGATCCCTTAATCACCTGACTACCTTTTGGTTTGAATGTGAGTCCTCGTGCTTTTCATTCCAAAGGTGTTCTGGTTTGGTAATTTAGTTTTCTCCTTTAATTAGCTATAAGACTAGCTGTAAAATCCGGTGTGTTTACTATTTTGATATAATTAACCTATTCATATTCTGGTTTAATGGTAAGTCTTTGTGTTTTTCATCCCTAAGTGTTCAAACATTTGACGAGTTTTAAAAAATTAAATTAACTAAAAATTGGAACGTTAAAGTAAATGAATTTCAAAATCCTCAAAATAAGTAAAATTTAAATTTTTAAAGGAATTTCAAACTTTTTCTAAGAGCTTCAAAAACTTAAATCTTTAAATGAAAACTTTAAAAATTTTCAACTAACTTTACCAAAATCCTCAATTTAGAGGTACTACAAAATCATTTGAATTTAATTCATAATTTTAATCTTTAGATTATTCCTTGATATTAAAAAATGGATGTTTAACAACAATCTTAACTGCTAGACTAGGTTGATTTTTATGGGTCAACACCAATATGTGTGTTGTACTTTGAATACTCCACCACACATATTGGAAGTCCATTTGTTGACCACATTTTTTATCCACCCTATTTTTATTTGGTTATGCTTAATGAGACTTTAGTTGAGTGTGGTTTTGATCAAACACTAACTTAAGAAAATTGATTTTTTTTAACTTGATAACAAATCAAAAAAATCTTTAAACCACAATCAATTTTAAACAATGACAATGATAACTCTAAAATTAGCTTTATTCACCAAAACTCTAGGATAATTATTTTCTATCCTGAGATGATTGTAGGACTCAATTATTCACTTTGAGATATGTTTTTAGCTTATTATATCTTATAAGTATCACAAAAATAAATTTGATGAATGTTTGAAAAAATTTTTCTGTGAAACTCTTTAGTTCAAAATTTTCGTGCTACACAATAAACATCATGAAACCTAAAATTATCATTTTCTTTCATAGGTCAATCTAGTGATCCAAATTCCATTTTTTGAGTTGAATGATAATCTTATTTACATTTGAAAAACATTCAAACCATTTTGGTGATGATCAGACAATGTTTTTTTATAAAATTCTGCATTTGGGGTTCCTAATCATGAAAAACGGTTCTATGTAAATTTTTTTGAATGAGCCATTATTTCTTAAAATAAATTTTTTCCATCATGTTTAAATCATTGAAATATTTCAAATGATTCACCATGAGCTGAAATCTAACTCTTTTTGGGTACCTTTTGAGTTGAAGATAGTCTAAAGAGTAAAATGATAATTTTGATAATAAAACAAAAATTTTATCATAAATCCTTCAAAATGACTTCAAATGAGCCCCAAAATTCAAAAAGGGTTGTTTTAAATTATTATATAATTTTCACCAATAAATTCTTTTCTTAAAAAATTATCATTTTCCCTCTCCTTAGGAAGAGTCTGCTTTGACCAGTCATATATTTTTATTGAGCTTGAATTAGATAAAAATACTTTGACCATTGTATTTATTGTATTGTTCTCTATCATATGAGTTGAGGTTAATTTTTGGCTATAACCAAATTGCAACCACCTCTCCAACCACTTAGTTACTTTGAACGCTTATATATTAAGCTAGAGAGCTCCTTTGCCAAAATGATTTAAACTATTGGATTCCTTGTTGTTTTCTCATTAAAATTGTATATAGTTTGATTTTTTTCACCTTACAAATTTTCCAAATCACCCTCTCCTTTGCCAATATTATAATCATGTCCTTTTAATCAAATCGCTTCATTCTTATTCATCATACTCACTACTTTATTGATCCATTACCTCTATTCCCATTGGTCCACACCTTATTTAATGTTATCTCTCCTCCAAATGGTCATAAATCATGAGCACCCATTTCAAATCTCCAACTCCTTGCTCAATCCTTCACTCAATCTTAACCATTCAGACCCCTTAACCTCTTATCCCTTAAAAATTATCACTCCACTACCCACCACTTGACCGAAATTTCATCCAAAAACCCTCAATCAATTTAGTTTCGTTCGTTCTTATTCCATTTCTCAAAATGGCTCTCCAAGCCACCAAAAAAGTGAGACTCTCATACCCTTTTCAAAACTTAAAGCCAACAGTTTGTCTTAATCCCTTGTCAAACCAATGCACAAAGCAAGTCAAAGAGGATCTTCAAGCAAAGCGGTGAAAAAGTAAAGCAAGGAATGAAAGGATATGACTTCTAATCTTCCATTTTAAAAATTTTCCATTCAATTTTTTAAAGGTCATCATGTATGTTGTATGTCACATGGTGATCTTTAAAATTAACCATGGGTTTTTAAATTCTCATATATCTATTTCATGTAACATATGTTTTTTTCGGCACAATTTTGTGTTGGAGGAGTTGCCCGTAAGAAGTTGTCGGTCACTAGAATTGAAATCTCGTCGCCCGCTTCAGAAGGATGTTTTGATTTACATATATATTTAGTTTTAGAAAAATATGAAATCAAACTGACCCCATATTTTTTATAGTTTAAATGAAAGGGCACTGTACCTCAAATCCTATATCTATCCCAAAGGATAAACACGAGACTTGAGGATGAGACTCGATCAAATAAACTAAGGAGTATATGACATCTGTTTGGTCTACAAAATTTTTGTATTTTCTGACAAGTTCCCCTGTTTAATATAAAGGATTAAATAGGGTTTATATTAAGTTGAGTTTGGACATGCTTCCTACAAGGGTAAGCCCCTATAGTTAATTACATCTTAAATGACCGAAGTCACCTAAGAAGACTCTCGATAAAAATTAGGAAATATTATCTTCAAGGAGTTTCAAAGGGGAGGGCTCTTCAATGAGATTGGATGTAGACGTGTGAAAGGGGATTGGTTCAAATTTGGAACATTTTATTGCAGAATCCAAAGGAGGAAGAACTAGGGGATGTCATGGATCCATTGGAGAACCCCGGTGACTTCCCAAGCTATCCTAATGTTTGGCTTCGGCTTTGAGGAGAAATATTTTGGTGTTTCATCCTGCCAATTTTATTAGTTAGGGCTTAAATTCATGTGAAAAGATCACACACATAGCCTTAAAAATGTGAGGATTTAGGTCATGACAAACGACAACCTCAAAATCTTAAGACGAATTAGGGCTTACATTGTATAACAGGGCTATACAAAGGCCTAAAGATAAAGTGAGGAGTTACGTTGCATAAGCAAGCAACCTCAAATTCCTATGAATTTGTTGTTCAAGTCTAAGGAAGGAAGATTTGTTTAGCTAGGGAAGACAGGTTTTGTTGTTGAAGATGGTCGTGCTGCCCACTATGCTAGCTCCAAGCTCCTTGCCGCGACGAGTTTGAGTTTTCTAGTGTGCCAAGTTATAATGTCAAATCAGGTGGCCCTATGGTTGAAGTTTTTTAAATTTTGTGAGGTCATATTAAAGTTGATTAGAGCGACACAGGTTAGGATCCTACAGTTCCCTAATTCTGGCACCACTATTTTCTATTGGATTCACTTAGTCTAAATGAACTTACTAAACTCAACTTAATGAGTTCCATAATTTCATTTAGACCGTGGGAAGCCTCGTTAGGAATTGTAGGTTACCTCCTCCAAGGAATTCCCGATCATTCAATAGAAATGTCTTAATTTTGTTGAAGTTGTAGTTTTATGTGATGTTTGTGATTAAATTTTGAGTTGTTTTATATTTTGAATGTTGTGGCGATGAATTTTATCTTGGTTGATTTTAGTTTTCGTTTTGGTTTTGGTTTGGGTTTTGGTTTTGTGGCTATCCTGATAGTTTTAGTTTTCATGCAGGGTGGCATCGTTGTTTAGCATGCAAGTTTGTAGGTATAAAAGTACAGTATGAAAAGACAACGCTGAAAAGAAAGGCAACGCTGAAAACTGTTAAAGCGTACCTGACGAGTCTTCTCGTTCCACCACCTGAAACTCAAAAGACATGTTAAGGCAGTTTATATGAAACAGGGAAGTGAAATTTTGACGACCTATCTAACCCTAGGTCATATCTTGGTTGGTCCTTAGGACTTTAATTAAGGATGATGTTGCTAAGAAAAATATATTATGTTTAGTAGATCTCCGAGATATCCAATAAATCTAGAGAAAGAAGCAGGTCAGTGCTACTCTCTTGCTGCCTAGTGGAAAATCTTGAGTTCTCTTAAACCTATTATGTTGCTTAATAATTCATCGTATAAAACTCCCTAATTCTCAATGAACACTGATGTCCCAATTATCCCTAAGAATAAGGTAATTATCACTAGTGATTCAATTTAAGAATTATGTGGGTGAAGACCCTTAAAAAGGCAAGTTAGTGTTGTTGGAACAACTAGCCAAATTTTAACCCTAATTGGTCTTGTAGTGTTGGAAAGATGTTTTAATTTTCAATGATATTTACTTTTCTAATCCTCTTTTAAATGAAACTTGATTTAGCCTAAGTCACTACTAAGCTCTAAAGACCTAGGTGAGTGTCTTAATTATTTTTTAAAAGGCTAGGCTTTAGATGGTCATGATTCATGATTTGATTCTTATTTGAAAATCTAATTAAGGGTATTAAATTGATTAATTATTGACTTCAAAAGTCATACTCCTAAGTCCTGGATTCATTTTATTTTAATAAACTTCCAAATTTGAATGATTTAGAAATTTATTAACTTATCTTTTTAATTAAGAAAGTGAGGTTGGTTTCTACCAATTAACCCCTTGTGTTTCAAACATCAAATAAATTGATTAAGATCAGAGGTTACCCATTTCTCTCCAAAAATTAAGACTAAATGTTAATTAAGCCTAATTTTCCAAAATTACACAGTTGCCCCTAAGGCTCTAACACTTAATAATTTGTCAAATTTAATTCAAATGACTTTGAACTTTTTATCCTACCTCATTCATGGGTCAATTAAGACACTAGAGGAGAAAATGTGGTTTTTCAAAATTTAATTTATTTTACATAATTATTTTTATGCAAAAGTAGGATTTTCCAAAGAAAACTCCTAACTTGACCAAGGTGACTCTTAATGCCTTGAAATTTTTACTGGAGATAGACCTAAACCATGGAAGACTTGGGATCAAATTGCATGATTTTTTAAATTTTTTTTTGAATTTTAAATGTAGGTTACCTCCTCCAAGGAATTCCCGATCATTCAATAGAAATGTCTTAATTTTGTTGAAGTTGTAGTTTTATGTGATGTTTGTGATTAAATTTTGAGTTGTTTTATATTTTGAATGTTGTGGCGATGAATTTTATCTTGGTTGATTTTAGTTTTCGTTTTGGTTTTGGTTTGGGTTTTGGTTTTGTGGCTATCCTGATAGTTTTAGTTTTCATGCAGGGTGGCATCGTTGTTTAGCATGCAAGTTTGTAGGTATAAAAGTACAGTATGAAAAGACAACGCTGAAAATTGTAAAAGCGTACCTAACGAGTCTTCTCGTTCCACCACCTGAAACTTAAAAGGCATGTTAAGGCAATTTATATGAAACAAGGAAGTAAGATTTTGTTGACCTATCTAACCCTAGGTCATATCTTGGTGGGTCCTTAGGAGTTTAATTAAGGAAAATTTTGTCAAGCAAAATATATTAAGTTTAGTAGATCTCCGAGGTAACCAACAGATCTAGGGAAAGAAGCAGGTCCGTGCTATTCTCTCGCTGCCTGGTGGAAAATC